>NC_041395.2:235497137-235717137 GCF_900747795.2 Erpetoichthys calabaricus
GGAGGAACTATGAGGACACATTTTCAAAAGCTAATTAACACGATGGCTACACGTGAGCAACTGAAGATATGTGTAACTTGTAGAATTATAGAAAGACATGAGTCTTCCCACTGTATCTTTAATTTCAATTAATTCAACATTATTTTAAATGTCCAATAGGGGAATATATTTGGCTAACAGTTTAGTTAAAGGGTGTCTACATGGAGATTCATAACACATGAATATCTTATTGATAACACTTATTATTTAAGAAGCAATATTTGATTATTTTATAATATTATTCACAAAATGATACTGATATCTTATGGAGTAGATGCCACTGCACTGTACTAGAACAAGGAGCCCCCCCCCCCATAATATGTGTGAGCTCTGATGTGGCAATACATGTTAGTTAAATTATGGTGGATTTTGAATGAGTGCAGTGCTATGAAAAAGTTTTTTTTTTTTTTTTTTAAAGAGCAATATTTTGTTCCATATCTTCCAAATACTGATGTTAACTGGTCATTACTAATGAAGTATTTCTTCTTAAATGTCATTCCATGCTTATACATATGTTATGAAGTCACTATGTAGACACCCTTCAAATAAAGTGTTGCTGAAATTGGTCACATTATATTAATGTTCTCTATGCATAGTTAATAATCTCTAAAAAGTCACCACTTCATATATATCAGGGCATGCTAATTTAATCAAGATAAAATCAGTATCGAATTGAATCTAGGCATTGTGAATCGGAATCAAATCGAAGTGGCACATTAGTGCCAATAGCCAGCCCCAGTTAATAAGCACAATAAAACAAAATAAAATAGTCAAGTGTGGTCTGAACATCACTGCAAGTAATTTATGAGATGGAAGACAGAATGCGGAGGTAAGCTTCTAATTAAATGTCTATTTCCATTAGAAGCGATAACTTCTTATTAAGTAAGTGGTTTCAACAAAAACTTGCAATTACTGCATCCCTCCAGGATCAGGACTGGAAACTCCCCTTGCTACATGGAGTAAGTGGCTCCAAAGCAATTTTCATATAATTTTTGCTGAATAGGTGGGTTGTGCATATTTTGTCATTGTGAGACAACAGCAAAATGAGTGACAATTACAAAAACTGAATCTGACACTATTTTTATTCACATTTGAAACAAAAAAGATTTCAGAACATGGCTGCTTGAAGTCACTAATTTGTAAGACAAACAAAAACATAATGGTGAACTCCAGATTATCAAGACAAACTGTTTACTTGAAACATGCTAAAAAAAGCCTCAGAGTCTCCTGAAAAATTCTCCCTGAGAACACATTTATTTTAGGAGGGTTGATGGCACAGTGGTTGGCGCAGCTGCCTCAGAATACTACTAACACGGTTTTGATTACATAGCCTTTTAGAGTTTGAATGTTTCCCCCAAGTGTGGGTTTTTTCATAAGTACTCCAGATTCTTCCACATAGCAAAGAAATACATGTTGGGGTAATGGCAGACTTAAGCATAGAAATTTGTGATATGGGTGTATATGCAGCCAGGTCTATGATTAATTTCTATCCCATTCTTGTTTGTACCACATTTTCTCAGGATTACCTTGTGACCCTATAATTGAGCCAATGAGAACAGAAAAAACTTTACTGCTGAAAAACATACAGCGTATATAATCTAAAATTGTGTGAGTGTAGGAAAAGCATCCAGAACTGACACTTACCTGCAAGATGGCAAAGAGTAAATTGCTTTTGCTTAATGTCTTTTTTCATACAAATGACCCAGTTCACATTTTGGTTATTTCTGGCACATGCATTTATTCAAACTGTGTTTAAAAGGGCACTGATTTCAAAAGCACTCATTCTTGCTTCAAAATTGCCTTCAGAAGTAGCTCTTCAAAAAGGAATGAAAATGAAAGAGTGGTGATTTATACACACTGCTACCATACAGAATTTTGGAATACAATGGCTGTCTAAAATTGTACACTCTGCAGTGGGACTTGTTTCTTTGTCTTTCCATTACTGATCCTTACAAAACTAGTTAATGTCTGAGTTCAGTCCTGTAGTTTTTGCTGTACTAAATTATCAGTCACCAGCCTGGATGTACAGTACACTATAAAATGATGATGTTGAGTGCATGGATTTAAAGAAATACTCCTTCCAAAATTTGTTTTTAATATCATTTATGACTTTATATAGTTTGTAGTAATGGCCAAGAAAATAATTTAATCTTATGTCTTAATGCAGAGCTATCAAGGTTTATGCTTTAATGGAAGCAGGTGGTGATAAGTGCTGGATAGCAGCGTGTTTTTGTCTCATAATCTACATAAAGTCATCCAGTCATATCCTTAAAACATTTTTTGCTAAAGAATTGTTTATTTGAAGACAAGACTCTTGGCCATTGTGACAGGGGGAAGGCGGGTCTTCAGTTCATGAGCACAACACTGTTTAAACGTGCTTTAGTTTTACCAGAGCAATCACTTTCAAAATATTTTAGCAAAAAATGTATGCATTTTGCATGTCTTGAGTATATGATTAAATGACCTGACGTGGATTATATAACACAAGTAATGTGAGAATTTCTCATGGACATTTTGATATTGTTCGCTGCTGTTCTTCATTTGTCACCACCTACTTCCATTAAAGCATGAACTTTATTAATATATTGGCTCCTTTCTGCATGAAAACATGAGATTAAACATTTTTCTCAGTCATCACTACAAACCACATTGGGGAAGTAACATTTGAAAAAATGTCATTTTTGTGTGGAATATTCCTTTAATGGTAAAAGAGGGAAGCAAATTGTATAACTAAATCTAGGAAATAGAGGAAACTAAAACCGAAAGACACTGAAGTTTGGCAGCAATGAACTTATTAATTTTACTTCTCTACAAAATTTCCATTCCATTTGTTGCATTTTTGTCATCATTTTATAAAAGAAGAATACATAAATAAGGCATTTATTTGTACAGACCTATATACCTTTCTCAATGCACTTACAAAGCATGAAAATCCTCTTGCCCCTTTTGAAAAAACTGTGTGCCAGCTGTTTGTGAACAGTGACTGTCTACTCAATCAGTTGGTTACCTATTTCAGGGAGCACTGCCATTTCTCGTATTTATTTTAGTAGATAAACTATCAGCCTTACCCATTTTCTGAAGCTGTTAACTTCTATCCTGCAATCTGGATTATGTTTTGACTTTAAGAAAATGTCAGAAAAATGAAAATGGACCAGGAGAAAAGGTCAAAATACATGCTGGGGTCAAAAACAAAAGTAAAAACATTGTCTTTCACAAAACACAACACAGAAAGGTTTAGTCATGAATCCAGAATCTTGGAAACTTGGTATAGTGTGCTGCCATCTTATATACTATCATAATGAAGATGTCAGGCAAAGTGACTTCCAGCTGTTGCATGTTAGCAGCAGGAAGGAAAATTTTGCTAACAGCAGTATGGCTATAGGACTTAAGAAGAACACAATGGCTGCACAATACTAAATATATATAAGGATAAAATGTAACTACTGCTAGGAAAAGCACAGAAAAGCCCAAGAGTGATAAAAGATTAAGTTCTAAGTATCCTAAAATGATCACTTCATAACAGGTGAAAGTTTACATTAACTTTTATTAATAAACCTTTATAAAGGAAGAATAGTTTTCGACTTTAGATTAGGTACTGATAAAAGATGAATGATAAATGAATGACAGTAGAGTATAAAAGCTGTTGAATGTAAAGATGTGAATTATAAAAGCCTGTATCGATTTGTTTACCATTACAAAACAAGCAGGAAAATGATATTGCCAATTTTGTAAATTGTACAATTAATGAACAACAAACTTGTGTATAATAAATACAATTGGTTTAAGTGGTTTTTAAAGATGTTTATCACTATTAATCAGCTAGACATTAATGAATGACTTCTCAAAATGAACATTTTAATACTGTCAGGTATTTCTGGGTAATTCTGATATGCTTATTACTTATGTTATGATCCTTTTACATATAATAACTGTGTTTACATTTTCAAGTTCTGATTCTGATTCAAATAATACAGATAGGATTTACTCCAGACTGGGTCTTCGTGAAACCTAAATTGCCACAGATAGATTTTGATGCATTTAGAATTGTATTGTAAATGCTTGTGAAATAACAACACTTGTAATGTAAACTCTTGTGATCCAGATCCAGAACTATAGTTTAAACTCTTGTGATGTAGACCAAATGCTGTTGGTGAAGTTTTGTCCAGATAGGATCATGCTGGAAAACCTCTTAGTCTGAATTAAATGCAGAAGGAAGAATTTGATCAAGACATGAATGTAGTGGAAACACTTTTGATACAGGTCAAATGTTATATGTAGATATTAATTTTCAACAGATCTTAGTGTAAATGGTAGTGATCCGGGTGAAATGTTTCTTCTTGCAGTGTAGTAAAGATATGGATTAATGTGATGCATTAGTAAATGTTCCATTTCAGATGATATTTTGAAGCTTGTTGACCTGAGATCAGCCATGATCCACAAATGTTCAGCACTCTGTGTAACAGTAAATATAAAGTCTTCAGGATTGCTACCTGAAGATGCCAGTATGGTTAGAAGGAATTTACTATTTTTCTGATTTGAAAATGTTAAATATGGCAAAATAAAATCCTGGTCAAACCATAGTATAAGCAAAGCTAAAGCAAAAGACATATTTTCATCCCCTTTGAACCATCTAATCTTAAAACACAAAACTCAACCTCACTTTTATCCCCAAATGATGGGTGTTTTCATTCGCCTCATGGGTTTCATATTTCTGGAACTGCAGTGAGTTACCTTAATCATCAAGTGCTTTTACACAGCAAGAACCTTTTTTAGGAACCATGGATTTTGCAGAAACCTCTGGAACTTTTGTAGCATTCCAACTTTGCTTCTATTCCAGGGTGTGTACTTTTTGTTCAGCTAGGAACTACCATGGTTGGAGATGGTGGAACACAATCACTGATGCCATCTAACAAATCTGTTTGCAGGCTGGACTTTGGAGAGTTATCGGTGTTGATGGAGTACTTCTCTTTGAACTGCATCACTCTTTATAGCTGCCTCACAGGTGCGCTATGCCATACACCACATCGAAGCAAAGTCCCCAGTAAACTCCCGAATGTTCCTCACTTCACACTGTATACATTTCTTTCCTCTTAACATAAATTTGCACAAATGTTACAGTTCCTGTTGTGTGGTGGGAATGCAACGTCTGAAGGTGACCAGAGACTACAAGTAGCCCAGGGCCTACATCGTTCAGGAACTCATTATTTCTTACAGGCAAAGTAAGTGTGCTGGTAAAATTCATATTCACTCACTGATTACCAGACTCATTGATTTAGATCTAGACTCACTGATGGATTATCAGGGTGGAAATTTCAGAAGGACAGAGTAATAACACTCCATACCCTCAATAAAAATTCAAGCAATACATGTACCATCATCCTTAAGGTAACTGAAATATTGAAACTCACAGATGGAAGTTGTGGCAGTGTCTAACCAATGAAAACAATCATGAAGACAAATCATATGTAGGTATGCTAAGAGTGTAAAAAAATGTTTCAAACTCACTTTTTGAAAGAACTCATTACTGTTTAGAATCCCCAGTGGCATGATTTAAAGAGCAGGTAAGCCAGGAGGTTTTATAGTCAAGCCTCTCTTTTGTCAGCCCAATGGATTTGACTCAATTTGAAACATACTCTATTTGTATGAAGTCAGTAACAAACACCAGTGAAAGTGGAGAGTCTCACAGTCTGACAATGTAGCCTGGAGGCTGTTTGCCACTTCCTGTGAATCCACACAGGAAACCTGGCTGTAGAGCAACAGAAAGTATGGTGCGAGTTTCCTTCTCTCAACAAAGGTGCTTACCAGGAGTCTCCCAATGGTCCTTCCCCTGGTGCTTCTAGTCTACTGCAATCTATACTGACACACAGCCAAACTAAACATAAAAATGATTAAATCCAGAAGTGGAATTGGTGAAGTGGTAGAACAAAAAAAACAAAAAGATTTGAAAACTCATGCTCTGCAAGGGTATTAAAAAGGAAAGCCTTGTTAAGAGATCACGCAGTTAACGCCCTTGGTGCTGTTTTTAAACAACACTGAAGTCTACAAACCACACCCTATGGTTGTGTCTCATGCTACTTTTTAAGTACTGTATTTGAGAGAATAAAATGAGATCCTGAAAAGTTAAATCCTGCAGTATCTTTTATATTAAATGATTTTAAACACTCTTATGAGAAAATGAACAATGTACAGATGGTGCAGGAGAGCCACCCTCAAGTATAATCATCTTAATTGTTCAAAGGCGCAAGTCAACAGATGAACAAACATCAACCTGCCTATCACTGGATCTCACAACCATTTCAATGAAGAAGTGCCTTCACTAGTTTCTAAAGAAATGGAACACAACAATAGTAAGAAGTCAGTATCTAAAGAAAGAAAGAAATTTAACATTTAGAAAAAAAATAAAATAAATTTAAATGCACCTATTCCATTTTTGATTTTGCATATAGAATTTATTGAATAAAGAAAGAAAGTAAAACAAAGAGAGCCTCTTAGCAGTTAAATTACTAAAAAAAATTCTATAGGTAGATTTTCTGGAAGCCATCAAGCTGAAATGCTGTCAAGTTCATTTCTCAATACTAGGCTGTTATGTTTCTGAACTTTCTGAGTCCAATTTTGGATGACATGTTTATTGCTTCAGAACAGCCATACACCTTATTTTATGCATAAAAATGAAATCCTTTATATATGAAGTGTATGTGGGGCTAGTGAATGTTTGAAAACGTTTCAAAACATCTGGAGGCTCTGGTTGAGTTTTTGTGCTTTTAAATGCCAGCAGGAGGCAGGGTTGCTCTTGCTGTCTTTCTTTCTCGCGCTATACAGTGGTGTGAAAAACTATTTGCCCCCTTCCTGATTTCTTATTCTTTTGCATGTTTGTCACACAAAATGTTTCTGATCATCAAACACATTTAACCATTAGTCAAATATAACACAAGTAAACACAAAATGCAGTTTTTAAATGATGGTGTTTATTATTTAGGGAGAAAAAAAATCCAAACCTACATGGCCCTGTGTGAAAAAGTAATTGCCCCCTTGTTAAAAAATAACCTAACTATGGTGTATCACACCTGAGTTCAATTTCCGTAGCCACCCCCAGGCCTGATTACTGCCACACCTGTTTCAATCAAGAAATCACTTAAATAGGAGCTGCCTGACACAGAGAAGTAGACCAAAAGCACCTCAAAAGCTAGACATCATACCAAGATCCAAAGAAATTCAGGAACAAATGAGAACAGAAGTAATTGAGATCTATCAGTCTGGTAAAGGTTATAAAGCCATTTCTAAAGCTTTGGGACTCCAGCAAACCACAGTGAGAGCCATTATCCACAAATGGCAAAAACATGGAACAGTGGTGAACCTTCCCAGGAGTGGCCGGCCGACCAAAATTACCCCAAGAGCGCAGAGACGACTCATCTGAGAGGTCACAAAAGACCCCAGGACAACGTCTAAAGAACTGCAGGCCTCACTTGCCTCAATTAAGGTCAGTGTTCACGACTCCACCATAAGAAAGAGACTGGGCAAAAATGGCCTGCATGGCAGATTTCCAAGATGCAAACCACTGTTAAGCAAAAAGAACATTAGGGCTCGTCTCAATTTTGCTAAGAAACATCTCAATGATTGCCAAGACTTTTGGGAAAATATCTTGTGGACTGATGAGACAAAAGTTGAACTTTTTGGAAGGCAAATGTCCCGTTACATCTGCCGTAAAAGGAACACAGCATTTCAGAAAAAGAACATCATACCAACAGTAAAATATGGCGGTGGTAGTGTGATGGTCTGGGGTTGTTTTGCTGCTTCAGGACCTGGAAGGCTTGCTGTGATAGATGGAACCATGAATTCTACTGTCTACCAAAAAATCCTGAAGGAGAATGTCCGGCCATCTGTTCGTCAACTCAAGCTGAAGCGATCTTGGGTGCTGCAACAGGACAATGACCCAAAACACACCAGCAAATCCACCTCTGAATGGCTGAAGAAAAACAAAATGAAGACTTTGGAGTGGCCTAGTCAAAGTCCTGACCTGAATCCAATTGAGATGCTATGGCATGACCTTAAAAAGGCGGTTCATGCTAGAAAACCCTCAAATAAAGCTGAATTACAACAATTTTGCAAAGATGAGTGGGCCAAAATTCCTCCAGAGCGCTGTATAAGACTCATTGCAAGTTATCGCAAACGCTTGATTGCAGTTATTGCTGCTAAGGGTGGCCCAACCAGTTATTAGGTTCAGGGGGCAATTACTTTTTCACACAGGGCCATGTAGGTTTGGATTTTTTTTTCTCCCTAAATAATAAAAACCACCATTTACAAACTGCATTTTGTGTTTACTTGTGTTATATTTGACTAATGGTTAAATGTGTTTGATGATCAGAAACATTTTGTGTGACAAACATGCAAAAGAATAAGAAATCAGGAAGGGGGCAAATAGTTTTTCACACCACTGTATATAGATTCACATGGTCGGTGTGATCCTTGTGTTATTGTAGGCTCCCAGATTGCAAGGCTTAGTGAAGTGACTTCTACATTTCCCCTGACATTAACAACAGTTGCTGAATTGTAAAAAGTGCTTAGGGGGTCCTTACACTTGATTGCAATCATTTTGCCTTTTTTGCCATGCAGCTAATGTCGTACCACAGAAAAAGCTTCACTCAATTCACCAAACTCATAAGTCTGTTCCAACTCAACTTTAAGACAGACAGAGGATTTTTAAGTAATCAACAGAAGTTGGGACACCTGTGCAAATTGTTTGCTTCAACTTGTCAGGCTTAACTTACTTTAACTGCTGCAGAACATCTGTAGGTTGTAACCTATTAGTTGTTCCCTGAAGAAGGCCCATTTGTAATATTCTGAACTTGCATTTTTTCAGTTTTTGCTAACCTAAACTTTAACTTTAAATCTCTGGCAGTTTACTGCTTACCTTTTCACCATTTAGGTCATTCATTGCATTTTGAAGAAAAACTAAAAAAAAACTACTTTTGTCCAGTAGTGTATATATAGTATATAAACAATAAAAAATCTGTTTACATGTCTGGTAGCTAAGGCATAATAGTTATAATTTTAGTTGTTAAGGTCAGGTGACTGTAGGATTTTCAACACAGCAGAAACAGTGGTGGATGAGGATGAAACAGGCATCCCCTAAATGATATTAATCATCACACTTTTGCAATCAGTCCGCAAGTGTATGGATGACAACTGAGCCTATACGATATCAATGGCTTTTATTCTGTAAAGATACAGGTATACTGTAAAAAATGTAAACAACATTGGTGTATCTTGCCAGAGAAGGAAACACTAACTGGCTGTGTCAGGCAAGTCAGCTGCCTCTGTGCACTCCCTGTCTCCACCTTTTTAAAAAACTATGTTGATCAGTGCAACAGCTATCAATGTTCTACACCCATTCTTGAAGACTTGCTTAATTATTGTTTATAACGCAAAGGTGTCTGTGCTCTGTATGCAGCAGCCTGTGTGCAAATATTATACCAAAGAGTCCTTTGAATGAAAGTGGACCTCATGCTACATTTCAACAATTTTATACACACATGTACACTTGCAGATCTTTGAAAAATTCCTGCCACTTAGCAGATACTGCTTGTGTTTAAATAGCTCAACTAAACTGAAGTAGATTCTTTATCCTGCACAGCTGGAGTGAATGGACCAGAGGTTTACCACTTTAAAATGTCAATGCTGCTGACCCTGTGTCAGGAAACAGGAGGTACAACACTGCATATACAGTACCTCACCCTCCACTCTGGCATTTCAGTGCTGGAAGGATACAGCGGATGACACTAGCAACTTCAGTATTTAACAGGTCTGACAAAAGAATCTGTAGCTGTAAAAATATGAAAATGAGTTGCTGCTGCTGGCAATGCCAAGAAAATACACCACATTAACTATAGCAGGATATTTATAAGAGAAGAGGTGGTGTGTCAGTTGGGTTGCATCAAACACATTATTATATGTCTTAGAGTGGGTAATAGAAACTGCAGTTTGATTTAGAGGTTAAGTTCATATGCAGTAGACAACATAGACGGAGGAAGACTTAAAAGTTTGAGAATCGGTCAGCTTGCACCTTTAAGGCACTTACCATGTAATGTAGGAACATTTAAAATGTAAACGTATTTGGTAGATTATTATACATGTACCTTGGACACCATGAAACTCTTGCTATTGACATGTGCACATGTAGTGGGAAGGAGCACATTACTGCTAATTTCATTTGAAATTCTTGTTCATATACTTTTCCCTAACCCAGCCACTGGGGATGCACAAACCAGTGTGCTTCTTTGTGCCGGTCCCAAGCAAGGATAAATGAGGATTGTGTAAAATTTTGCCAGATCAATATGTGGACAACAATACAGATTTCCATACTGGATCAGTTGAGGTTCGGGTTAACAACGGCTGCCACCAGTACTGTGACCCAACAGGGTCCTTAGGGAATTTGGGATACTGTTGGCCGAAGCAGAAGAAGAGGGGGAAGGCTTGTCCGGAGGCCGGAGGAGAGGAGAAAGGTTAGGAGAGTGGAAGTGAGGGTAGTAACTTTGAATGATGGCAGTATGACTGAAGAGAAGAGACTTAGATATGATGGAGAGAAGGAAAGTTTACACATTATATGTGCAAGAGACCGGGTGGAAGAGGAGTAAGGCCAGGTGTATTGGAGGCGGGTTCAAATTGCTCTACCATGGTGTGGATGGGAGGAGAAATAGGGTAGGGATTATCCTGAAGGAACAGTATGTTAAGAGTGTTTTAGAGGTGAAAAGAGTGTCAGACAGAATGATGATTATGAAGCTGGAAATTGAAGGTGTGATGATGAATGTTGTTAATGCATATACCCCACAAGTTGGGTGTACAAAGAATGATAGATTATTTCTGAAGTGAGTTGGATAAAGTTGTTAGAGAGTACACCTTAGGCAGATGGAGTAGTGACTGGAGTGGATTTCAATGGACATGTTGGTGAGAGAGGACATGCAGTTGGTGGGTGTGACAGAGCAAGATGATGTGAGCAAGATAATACAAAAAAATGAAAGGATCTAATAAAATACAGTTGGACCACAGCCTTCAACAGAGGAAAAAATGTCAGTCTTTGGCTGGTGTTCTGATTGTTCATAGATAATGGACATTATTTACCCAGGCATGTATTCTCTGTAGATTCTCTGTGATTGATGTTTATAGGTCCTATTAAAGAAGCCTATAACTAATACTAGATTTATTGTGTCCTGAGCCCACAACAGTCCATTATTTGATTCTGCTCTTCTGACTATAGATTCTTGACTTCTACGCTTTCCTACTCACTGACCCTTTTACTGAAATGTTACAAGCTATGAAGGGTTGCTTGGTTTACAAAGGGTTAGTAAAAATGAAAATGCACCAAAGTGAAGCAGAACAAAGTGACCCACACAAGCTATTAGAATACATCACTGTATATCAGGGTAGGAGGATACTGTATGTGCCACTGGATGTGATATTCATGTTTTCACTAGAAAAAAATTAACTATGGGTTCCAGAGAGAGAGAGAGAATTAATTAAGAATTCATTAATTCACCAGCAGCCATACCAGATGCACTTCAGAACAGGTCATCCACCTGAAGTTAGGCATGATTGGGCCCAGCCAATTCTTGGATATAAGACCAAGGAAGACCTAGTAAGGGAGGTCCTAGGAAAAGCTTGAGTAGCTGCTGGAAGAGGTGTTAGTGAGGCCAGCAGGGGGCACTTACCCTGTGGTCTGAATGTGGATCCCAATGCTCCAGTGCAGTGACTGGGACACAGTGCTGTAAAAATGCCGCTGTCCTTCGGATGAGACCTAAAATCAAGATACTGATTCTGTAATCCCTGGGCATCCTTTGTAAAGAGTAGAATGTATCCCGATGTCCTGGCTAAACTGCCCACCTCAGCTCAGTGATTCTTGTCCCCTAATCATGCCCTGTCTCTAATTTGGCTAACTATCTCATCACTTCACCACCTAATAGCTCACGTGTTGTGAGCATACTGGTGCAAAAATGCATGCCATCACATCATTCAGGTGGATGCCACACATTAGTGGTTGTTGAAGTGGCTTCTCTCTCACTATGTAAATCACTTTGAGTAGTGAGAAAAGTGCTATATAAGTGTAAATAATAATAATTATTATTATTAAGATTTAATAAAGTTTGTGAAATCTCCTAGCCAGTAGGAGTCAGTACATTACTTAGGTAAGGAGAGAGGTTGGTTGTTAGTTGTTACTAGGAACTTATTATTTCCAACCTCCGTCTTGGAAAACTGCAATAAAATGAACCCCAAACTTGAAAATTCCTAGTCACAAACTCAGGCCATGTCAGACTTCAGATTATGACATCAATCCAAAATGGCATTTTACACTGCAAACAGTTAAGTACAGTAACACTTTATAAGTTTTATTTGATTATTAGAAGAATTCACTTTAAGTGAATCACCTCAATCCATAATACTGAATATTGAGGCAGTAAATATTAATGTTACTAGAACGAATTGTAATGGACCAACTGATGTTAGCTTGAGATGTGCTACATTGTGCTCAAAGGTTTATTTAAATTGAAGCTTCCAAACAGAAATGGTTCTATTTATCATAAACAACAATGTAAAAAAACTGTTTTTGACATGACAACATACAGTACCTTTTGCACCTTTCTTTCTTCTGGACCATACACCTATTTAGTAAGTGTTTGTTGGTAAAACACCAGCTTTCATGAGGGCATCCATATTTACTTTCCCACTTGAGTAATACGGAGCTCACAAGGGATGAAATTTTGACTTCCAACTTCCCACCTCCGCTATATGATGAATGCACATGGCAGGAGACAGTTTCTGATTGGAGGAGTGTATTTTTATTTTAAGGAACGCATTAATAATATGCTACTAATGTTTATAGCTATAATGAGGTATTCATATGTTTGTGTGTTTACTTTCATGGCTGCTGCCATTTTGAAGCACTGAATTGTTATAACATTGTAAGAGAGAAGATGTTTGCAATACATGACATGGTCATGCTATAAAAGATGTCTGAACACTTTAAACAGCATCCTTACTTTATGAAAAGGAAAGACTAAGTGGGAAATCTGTGCACAAACAACAACAAAGCTTAGGCTCAGGTTCTGGCTTTGGTTGAATTTGGTTCTTCAACTTTGAGTTTAGTGAGGTCGAGTCAAATGACTTGACTATTTGCCTGCTTAGCTTTAAGAGAAAGACCTACTTGATATCTGCCTCCCTGTATTAACAAACTTAGCCTCAAATTCTAAACACAACTCTTAGGGGCACATGTTGACCATCTTTGTTTACCAAAGTGTCTCCGAAAGGCTCATTACAGAAGTTCAGACTGAGTGCTGAGTTTGGAGGAGAATTAGTGCAAATCCTTACTGATAGGAGGAGAAGCAAAATGCTGGGATTGAGAGAAAGAGAGAGGTGGGAGTTGAGATGGGATTGCTCTAGTGTGTTACTTTGGAGGTATATATGTGTCGTGATTCTTATTATTTTTTATTATATATTGTTGTTCATTATTTTTAAACACAAATATTTTGCTAGTCATTTGATAATTTGTATTGTCATGGCAATGATGTCATCTTGCCACCTTTTTATTATGATTTGATCACAAGCATTGCTATTTCAAAATCTGTTTTCATGGCCATGGCAATGCTGTTTACAGTAACAATATTGGTTACTATTATGTGAATGCCAGCATTGTAACATGTGATGTCATTATGTTGTCATAGTATACATTAATTTAGTATTTGAAACTTGATTAGGAATTATTTATAATTATTTAATTTTTCTGTTTATTATTTATGAGATGCTAATGATGGGTCACAGCATTTGTCCATCTGTAATCTCACTGAAACCTTCGTTAAAAATATGGTATTGACATGAGTTGAAATTATCTTTCAGTTCGATAAAAAATTCATCAAAATCTCTAGATTTCGTTAGTTTCAAGGCCAAGTGCTAGGTTCACTTCGGTTTCAATCTATTCTTTGCTTATGAGTTTGATTTGTGGTTTGCTCTTGTGTGATGGTTACTCTGTTTATTTTTGATCTCCCAGATTAGACATTGCCTGGCACAAGCTGTGTTTCTGGTTCATGTTATTATCTCCTGGTCCTTTCATAACTCACAATAAATCCAGAGTCTCTATTTCATCACATATGTTATTACTGTTTAAAATAGTGGCATAGTGTTTTGGGATTCCAAGATTTGGGCTAAAGTGTAAAACAAATTGCCTGTGAAAGATCTTCAAATACATATTTGGTTACAGATTTCTTCTAGTTGGAATCAGTTTTTGACCTTTGTTCTGATATTTTTTGTTTTGCTTTAAATTTTGAACTTTGTTTTTGGTTTGGTCACTCAGTGTTCTTTTAATATTTTTGGTAAAAACAACCTCTGCCTCCTCACTGACCCTGATTTTGCCTGTTCCTTTAAAACTTGTTAATTGCCTAGATTTTTCTCTTTAAATTCCATCAAATGTTTATCTCTCTCTTTCTCAGGTGATCATTACAGCAAGTGAAAAGCCACCTGCCTGAGAGACAGGGTACCTACCTCTCTGTGCAGGCAATTGGGGGAGCAGGATATTTGAACTGGTGTGTTTTCTTTTGTGTTCTGTTTCCATTTCCCCCCCTGTGTGTTTTGTTATTTAATAATCCTGCTGCTTTTAATATATATTTCGTGCAGTACTTTGAACGTTTTAAAATCACTGCCTTGTCTCTCTTCTCTCCCCGACATCCTCAAACACTATTCAATCCCTTTTCGCTTTTCCGTTAATTCACAGAGTATTATTTTACGTTTGTTTGCACTAATGTGATCTTTACTATTCAACTATGTTCCGTTGTGAAGAGGGGGTCTGAACGCACCCGAAGGAGACGCATTCGCTCCTACGAAACCCCTCTTAAACGGTGATACAATGAGAAACAAATAACAGTTGTTTTTTTACCTCCTCTTTGCTCGATCAGCTGCTGGCTTGCTGCTGCTCCCGTGGTGCATGATTTGCATTTTGTGCGGCACTTCAAATGTTTTAAAGTCACTGCTTTTTCTCTCTTCTTCCCCAGACATCCTCAAACACTATTCATTCTCTTTTTGCTGTTACGTTATTTCACCGAGTAATATTTTCCGTTTGTTTGCGCTAATGTGAGCTTTACTCTCATTTTCTTGAGACTTTCCAATTTTTCTACTTCCATTATCTCTAACCTGCTCTGCATGTGTATCACGGAACTGGCTTCCAAAGGTTGCAAGTATGAAATGACTTGCTCGTTTCACAGGATGTGAAAGTGTCTCTCTGTCTCTCAAAGATCACTCTTCAAAAGATCACGTCTCATCATAGTCTCGTCCCAAGTTTTTTTTTATAATACAGTTTTGCTGCATGTATCCAAAAGTCATTTTGTTTTCATCCTTTAATAAGAAAACTACATGTACAGTATAAGATATGTTTAATTGTGTTAAACATAAGGAAACTGTTAGGCTTTGATTCCCACTATTCATTGGGAACTCCAGGGTTGTCAGCATTATTTCAGATGGTTAAATAATAATGTTTACAGTAAATGAAAAATATTTTGGGAGAAAATGGGTTTCTGTACATAAGTTTTTTTTCTTTAAGGACTTTAGTGTTGATATTATGTTGACACCTTTTTTAATCAGTCTTCTGTTTGTTGTGAATTTTGTGGATAATTTTCCCAATTTATCCATCCCTCAATTTCTTTGGCCATTTATCCAGTTAAGTGTTACAGGGAGCCCGTGCCTATCTGGGCAACACTGTAAACAAGGCGGAAACGAAGTCTGGAAGAGGGGCCTGTCTATCAGAAATCACAATCACTTCTACAGGAAACATATAAAGCTGCTGATTAAGCTAAACTGAACATTTTCAGAAATTGAAGGGGAAAAAGAACTATAAGAGAGACAATCCCACATAGAAAATGTAAATGTAAACCCGATACATGCTGGACTCTGGAGCTGTGAACCAGCAGCACTAACCACAGGGATGCCCTTAAATATACACAGTTTTCCTTATTTGATTAAAGTAGGCTAGAAGGAGAAAGTCCTGACTGTCTACATCTCCTGGAAAAATAGTCTAATGAAACTGCTGATCTACAAGAAAGTAGAAAAAATAATTCATCACCACTAAATCAAAATCTGCAAATGCAAAAAGCCATCTACCTGAATTATTATTGCATTTAGTACCTGTGACAGCTTTATAGATATGTTGGTTCCATAAACTGATTAACAAAGGGCACACATCTGAAAGGAACAGGAAAAATAAATCAACAATAACCATTTTAGCACTTGGTTTAACAACAAAATATATCAATAAAATATTAACTGAACTGAAAATGATGATGAATTTTTTTGTGACAGAAGTAGTATTCCCTCAGTTTGAGCTATGTGAAATGGGATAAATCCAAAAGTTAGTAAATTCTAGAGCACTGCAACTGATATTTTCATTTGTGGAACATTTATTGACTGGATAATGGAAACCTCCACATTATACTGTACATGCATAAAGGGCTTATAAGGTTCCCCATACTTTCAATGTGGTTCCATTTATGTCCAGCAGATGGTACACTGTCAAACATATTTTTGTTGCAATACTGCCACCACATGGTTTAGAAAAGACAAAAGAAAAAAAAAACATTACACAAACAAAACTTCAGTGGCTCACTGGAGCTAAAGGTCACAAAATTGTTTTTTTCTGACCCCTTTTTGAGTGTTACTTTTTATTTCGCTAGTTTTGTAATTAATGGTATACTCCATTGTTGGGACAAATTAATGATATATGTTTTCAAATTTTTAAATTTATAATGTAACTACAGAATCAATATAGCTTTACTAAATACTAATTTTAAAAATTGTGCACCCCATCTATCATCGTGCATTAAAAAAAGTCTTTTTTAATCTTGTCCTTGAGTTTTTAAAAAGGTGGTTCAATACAATAATGCAATACAATTATATAATTTATACTGTATCATTGTTTTTTTTTTGTCTTATACCTATTGCTCTAGGCCAGAAACATTCTTTTTCTTGTCCTCCCCAATTGTGAAATTGGGAAACAAGAAAAAGAAAAGAAAACTGTGGGCACTAAAAAGAGTAGTATTCAAAAGAGCTGCTAAATTATGAAGAAAAGTTAGGTTAGAAACACCATTCTTAAATGACTCCTTCTTCATACTGTTGTTTGATCATAGCAGAAAATGTCCTCTCCAAATAAAATTGCATGTTTTCTTTTATAACCCAAGTATTGTATATAGCAACTGATTTATAATACAGCACCAACTATCCATCTATTTTCTTAGGATCACAGAGAACAAGAATCTTATTATGATTACAATGAGCAGAAGGCAGGAACCACCCTAGGTGGATTAATTTAATATTACCAATGAACCCAATCTGCATGTCTGAACTGAAAGACACCATACAGACACAAACCCAAATATTGTGTTTAGTAGATATATGAATATTTGTAGAACCCAATATACATGATGCACTTGACATCCCTGCCCCAAAAATGTGTATATATACTGCACATTAAACACCTTAAGTATGACCGGAGTACTAACCTCTTCACCACCATTGTTTTGGACCATATGCATTATAAACAGTAAAAATCATCAATGTCAGTGCATGAAATTTTAGAAAAACTCAAACTGAGCTTGCAGTATATCAGTTTTGCTAAGGAAACTAGCTGACTCTCTAAAAATATGTATTTTGTCAGATTTCTTGTTTTTTTTTTTGTCCCATTCTCTAAAACAGTACATGGATTAAAAACAGAGTAACCATGGTTTTGTTCTGTATACCCTCAGTGGCTTTTTTTCTATGGTGTTTTCAGTATGGTAGCACTTCCAGGATAGGCTCTGGCCCTGTACAACCCTTAATAGGATTATGTGGGTTTGAGAGAGTTAGGTTACTACTCAAAGACAAATTAATGACTCAGCCTGGCGACACATCTGTAGCAAGCCATGTTGGCACTGAATAGTTCTGCAACACAATTACCTGAGTATTGTGACAGACTTGAATTTCTTAACCACTACAGCTGGGATAAATAAACACTTTTAATTTGCCACAGCTTTTGAAGTTTGCTGTAATAAATACTGTGCTGAATGTTTAGTGAAAGTGAGTTGTTACGCAAATAAAGATTTCAGGAGCTGGCAATGATGTTTGTTATCCCACATTGCCAGACAGTTTGCATTGTGATTGTCTGCTATACATGCCATGCAGCCTGCTCTGATATCATCTTCTGCCATAACCTGTTGCCAAAAACCTGGGACTTTGTGCTACAACTAAATGAACACTGGAAAGTCCTATTGCTTTTCAACTGAGCACTTTTTTAAATGCAAAAACTACTGCCGTTTAATTTATTTAATGCCTAATTTGCTTTTTAGCACCTACTGTATTTCAAGGCCCACTTGAAATTAGACACATAATTAAGTAACACTTTAGGTGAACACCATTTTTTACTGTTTTTCAGTTTTATTGAAATTGGATTTTTACCCCATATCATTATCATTTTTTTCAGCAGAACTTTAACTTTAACAAAATGACTAATAAGGCCATGTTTATGTTATAATTTAGCTAAAAAAGTGGTACAAATAATGAAAATGTACATTTTTTAAATTCTCCATTGAAAAAGGACAAAACATTGACAGATGCAACAGTTTTTGGGAAAAAAACTTGGAAAGACATGTTTTCCTCTCAAAAAACAATGAATTGTATACATTTATTTTTTTTTATATCAGAAAAGCAGATAATTGTTTACACATGTCACTTTTCCAAACATTTCCCATTCAGAATGCGACAAAGTGGCACCTTACTTCCCTGTATTGACAAGAGGTTTCCTGCCTGCAGTTCACACATTTCAGTAATGGCAGATGTGGCTTTTGTACTGTGACCAGTGACAGATGATACATGAGCAGAGTGTGTCTTAGCTGATGAAATCTGTAGATCTCATTGTGAAGAATATAGTAATGTGTGTTAGCTATGTCAATAAAATGTACATACAGCATAATGTGCAATACTATATTAGAATTATGTGTTGGATGGTGTAGTATTTAAGTTAATCAGAATGATCAACCCCTCTCATGTGCATATTACACTGAATTACTGGTTTGTGGTGTGGGATATCTTTCATAGCGCACTGTATCTTTACACAATATCCCTTGAATGGCAGTAGTGTATTGCTTTTATAAAAATGCAGATGTATATGTGTCCCCCAAAATTTTCCGTACTAATCTTCAAAAGTATCCAAACCCTCCTAAAAAAGGCAATCAATAATTTAATGCCACAATATCTAGCTGGGACATCATCATCATCAGTATCAAATAGCACCTCTTATCCAGTGGTGAATGCCTTTGGAAGTGCTATTTCAGTAAGGCTGCGAATGTGAGAAGTCTCTCTTTGTGAATGAATGAAGATATATTTACTGTGTAGTAATTCACACCCATTTCCTAAAACATACTGACTTATCAGAGAACAAGGCAGGTCTGTATACATGTTAATTTTACCTCAAGATCTCTAAAGACTAAAATTATATCTTATGTATTCTTGTATATCTTGGCCTCTGATTGGCCTATGAAGTTAAGTCAGGCATGACTGGTTCTCTAAAATATCATTCTTATAGTATTTTTTATAGGAAGTCTATATAAAACTTCTGCAGGACTACAGACTAAAATATCCAACCTCCTCTGAGAGAATTTCACATATTACAGTGCTTATGGACACGTTTATACACTTTGATGGTAATATATTCAAGTGTCTTATTATCTGTAATTACAATTTATTATCATCAATAGTGTAGTTAGTAAGATATTTATAAAGCTTATATTCGAGTAGCTTATATATAGATTATTATAATGAATACCTAAACTAAAGTGTGATAAACATATGTTTAATTTTTTCTATCACAAAAATAACAAACAAGAACAACTTCAGGCTAGTATAGGAAAAAAAAAACAGAAAATGAAATTCCAAAGTCGAAAGACCCCAGAAGGACAGCAAAAACATGAACAGAGTCCATGTTATGAAAGTGAAGAGCATCCTACTATTTTTTTCTTCCATGCTCTTTAATCATTAAAATCATTAAGGCTATGTGCTTCAAACCTAACAGTTAATCTCAGCAAGTGAAGGCACTTAAAATTATGGCGATAAATGCATTCTGTCATCTTTGTCACTGCTTAAACTTGTTGATATGTCTCATGTGAGTCTATGAGCTATAATCTCACTGAAAGCCATGAATTTATAAATATTTTTTTGTGTGTTTGGGCCTTTTGCCTAAGAAGTAAATACTCTTATTAACCATTACTAATTTCAGCAAGATTTTTTCTTTTACAGCCATTTTTTTTCTTTTGTATTTCTGACCCACTATATCTTAGTGTATGATCACAAGTAGTTTACTGACATAAAGTATACTTTAAAACCAAAGCAGTTTATATTAACAAAATATCTCTCAGTTTTTCTGTGCAATTTTTAATATTTAACACATAAACCTACAAAAGTTGCAGATACTGCAAATCTGACTGAGGGTGGGGGAAGGGGGGATTTGGGACAAAATTTTCTGCTCCTGTGATTTTACTTATAAACTTTTGCATATGTAGCATCAGTTACAGATTCAACTTCCAAAAAGTAATAAAGTTCACAGCAGCCCAGAAAAGGATTCTCCCTCTAGCAATAAACAAGTAATAAACATTTAACTGAGGTGTAACATTAACTAGTAGTTATTAATGGGTTTGTTATTCAAGGAGAGGAGCACCAGAGGAGTGAGGTGAGCAAATGAGTTATATTCTTAATCTGCAGTCGTTTGTGTATAAAACACAACTAGTTGCAAAAGCTATGGAGTTGTTGTAAATGCTATAATTTTAAAGAGGCTCATAAATTACACTTGGATATACTGTAGGGGCCATTAGAATAGACTCCTCTTGCTGGTATATCATGTCAATCATTCTTCTGCTGCTTTTTATTGAACAATTTGAACAATACTTGAAAACTGAAAAGTGCTACTATGCATAGTATGCAAAGGACACGTTTCAGATGGGCAAGCTCTCGCGAGGGCATCCACTGATGTGCTTCAGTTTTATGACAGTATGATGTTGAATATTTACTCTCCAGTAGTCACAATATGAAAATAGCCCCAGTTTAGGTTATTTCAAATCACATGTCTACTATCTTAACTCCTATTAACCCATTGTTAATAATGGCCATTTTGGAATGTTTTATTAAAGTTTTTACTACATATGTCAAAGTGAGTGCATCTCCTTATCTATATCACACCTGAAAATTGATCACATTGAGAGGACACCTCTCTGCACGCCATTACTTTAATGGTGTAAGATTAGAAAGTTTGATCATCAGTCTCACATGGCACTGCTATATGTTTCGCATGTGATTTGATCAGCTCGATCACAAGTGAATTCATTCTGGTCACAGCAAGTTGAAAAGAGTAGAAAAATTTGTGTCAGCGTAATTTAAGCTTTTGTCTACTTAGCTAATAATAAAGCAATACCTTTTTTAATAGGATTTACTGATCAAACTTAAAAACCATCTGCTTGACATGATGCAATGGCTCCATCCATGACTATACACGTTTTGGAAAAAAAGCACTCTGTCCTTTTTTAGATGCCTCTGACAGAAGTGTAGAAATAACGTGGTGTGTGGTACAGGGAACTAAAGCCTGATTAAGTGTCTTGAAGGTAAAACAGCATGCAATTATCTGATTGCACTATCAGGAAAAAAGAAAACTGTTTCAGTCCAAAACACTGACACTAAACCCACTCATACCCACCCAAAATTTTATTTAACTAGACTCAATTTGGATATGAGTTCCTAATATGGTATGGCAATGTATTATTATTATTATTCTTCAAAGTATTTTTTTCTGTGGTTATCTCAATGCTACCATCTACATAGGGTCTAGGCCAAGACATAAGGCAGTTTTATGTTGCGCATGTATATGTGTATATGTTAATTCAGGGATTGTGCTTGTGTTAAGGAAATTTCTTACTATGTGACGTATTAAAAATGGCTGCTTTCCGTAATTTTATGCACTATACAATTAAATTCTTAGCTGAGATTCCTTGTGATATCTTTTAAGGAAAAAGAAAAATGTAAAAACAACAAACAACTAACAACAAGAATATACGATACATAATCATATATACACTCAACATGTATAGTATTTACAATTTCCAGGTAAGAAAATGCAATAATCATCAAGTTCTGTGCAGTTTTGTGCAATGAAAAATAGGTAATAGGGTGGGGGTGATAGATTGTTTTTTAAAATGTAGTAGTGGCTGCAGCTTCCCATAGTAGCTACATGAGGTGTATTGATGAAGAAAGATGTAATTGGCTAGAATCATTTTTAAGTTTGACGGCCTAAGTAAAACCATTCTCAGAATCTGGAGGGCCTAAATCTCAGAATGAAGAAATATTTGTTAAACGGAATGATTATGAAAAGAGAGTGTTGGGATGGATAGAGTCTTTAATGATGTTATGGACCTTTGTGAGGTGTATGTATCTTGTGCTGTGATAGTAGCTGGGCTTTTGTTCTTTGAAGATTACATCTTGATTACATTGATTACATCTTGCCTGAAGAAGGGATCAGAGTTGCCTCGAAAGCTTACATATTGTAATCTTTTTAGTTAGCCAATAAAAGGTGTCATTTTGCTTGACTTCTCACTACATTCATAATGGCTAACATGATACAACACCCTAGTTCTTTGAAGAGAAATTTAATCCATGACAGTGTAGTTCCCATAACTAAGTATGATATAATAGGTTAGAAAACTTTCTATGGTGCACCTATAGAAGCTACTGAGAATTCTAGTCTTCACGAAAAGTACAATTCTTGTGCTTGCTCCAAAGTTGGGCTTTGCCTTCTCATGAACTGTGGAAAGCAAATTAACTAAGCTAAAGAAATATTTCAGTGCAACATTATACTAATAACACAGTCAGGTTGGTGGGGATCATCAGGCTTCCAAGACAAATCTCAACAAGAGTATTAGAAAATGAATTTATGTTTGAATTCACTTGACTGGAACCTCCAGGTCTAATATTCTGCCATGGGGTACTGCAGGTTGAAGGGCAAATATATTGTGCAGCAAATGTGAATGTGAACAGAGCAGGACTGTCACAGACAGACCACAGGGGAGGCAAAACATTCAGGATTCTATTATCAAATGAGTAATAATCTTTTTTAAGAAATATAAGAAAATTTTAAGAAGTGAATATCTGCTCCAGATTTATCTACGGCTTAGAATCAGTTCCTGCTTTGTACGCTTTGCAATCCATATGGACTGTGCCCACTAGTTTACAAAAAGGGGACTTGAGCTATGGAAAACAGATAAAGAGATCAAAGGATTTTACCACTATTCCCTTTTGAATTTGAAAATCTGTTTTTAGTTTTAGTATCCAAAAATGGTAGTATGATAGATTTTTTTTCCTGCAACAATTGAAAAGCCACAAAATCCATCCCCTACTCCCCCACAAACCTCAAAACCTCCCCCACATCCGAGTCAGTGAGCAAACAATACCCTCCATGCCTGTGGAAAGCTCCCAGAGTGAATTTGACAATTGTGTTGTCACAAGCCACTTGTTGGTAAGATTAGCATTGTCGGGGCCACACTCTCATCATTAATGAAGCCATCCAGCTCCAAAATGCTCTGCTGGTGGCTAAAACGGCAGCTCATTGTATGTCTTGTCACATGCCCTTTCATGGAACATGATAGGGAGCTGTGGCATAAGGCACCAGCAGCAGTGAGTAGCCTAACGAGGACAATAGCAGACTTTAAACATTGGGCAGAATATAAGCCATGTACCAATGACCTGCAATTCACCTTGGGGGCAAGACCCCAACAGGTCAAGAGTTCAGAGAACTCTCACGGCTATGACAGCCTCTGTCCAGAGCTTAGGAGTGTCAACTCATTATACCCAATAACTTGCACTATTGTTTTCTTTTCTTTCTTTTTTTTTTTTAAACAAAATTAATAAACCAGCTCCAGTTAGCTATTCAGCTGTGCAGTAACTGAAATAAAACACCTAGGGCACTGTTCAGCACTCCTTGATCCTGCCTTATTAAGCTCAGTCAGACTTGTGACCTGTGAGGACTACGCTAATGAGGTTAAGCGCTGAGCAATGAAACATTAGCGAAAGGTAATGAAAGAGGGCCAGAGTGTCAATTGGCTTCCTTGTGTAAGGTTTTTAATTGTTCACGTTCTTCTGTCTCAACCCTTCTCCAATAATTACAAAAGGCTGTCCTTGTGATGACCTGTTTTCTCATCTGCTTTTTGGGTTGTGCTGCTGTACGTCTTCTCCAGGCAGCACTGGCTTTTCTCTGGGCTCCTCAGGAATAATTCACCCTCTTTCTCTTTGCTGCCTTGATTTTTGCTTTCAAAACTCAACCCCTTAGTTTCTTCATGAGTGAATATATTTAGGCAGATTCAAGATTGCTACCACTTTCCTTGCATTTGCAACCTCAGTGCTGCGTGTGACTGCAGTCAGTATTTTTCCAGGATACCAGTTATTCCCTTGAAACAATTTATGGTAGGAGATGAGGAAATCATTTGAATACACCAGAACTGTCACTGCTGTCCAGAACCTGTAAATTATTATTGTGTTGCAGCATTGCTGGTCTTCGACTTTCTAACCAAGCCCAGGCCCTGGTTGACACTGTGTAAGGGCAGTTTGGTGATGGCTGTAGCTAAGTTCTACTTTGAGTCGATTATTTGAGTGAGTTCTTGATCACTGAGCCTTTTTTGTCACTTATGGGTTTTCAACTTTGTGTGCAGTTAGCTTTTTTCACTCAAAAATAGTTTTTGTCAGCAGTTTTTGTTGTTAATATAATTTCATCATTAGAGTTCAGGGAATGGGAAGGCATTCTTAACCAAGGAAAGCTAAAATGGAAAATTGCTACCCATATCAATGTCATCAATAGCAGTGGTCCCTTTGGTTATTAAGTGTTGACGGAAAAATGACCCATATTTTTTTAGTTGTTTTTCAGTCTCTGTAAACCTCAATATTTGTTTTGCCTGGTAAAGTATTGACGAGATACCATTCATTTTGGCTTTGAGTTATAATTGAATTTGGTCTTTTTTAGCACTCTTTTCAGAAAAGGCTTCCAGAGCACCTGTACCTTCACAGATTTACAAATATAAAGCAGTAATTGAGAAATATAAAACCATCCAACCTTCACATATATATAAGCAAACTTTAAACATAGTTGTAGCAGTTTGAGCCCAAAAGAACTGAACTGATATAACAACAGGCAGACCTCCACCGTGAGGTCTTTTTATTTTCAATGTCAACACATAGTTAACCCTAATTTAAACCTTTTCCTCACTCATTCAAGTAACTTACATTACATTTCATTATGAAACATATAGCAGAGGGCAGCATAATAGCACAGTGGTAGTGCTTCTGCCTCACAGTAAGGAGACCAGGGTTCGCTTCCCGGGTCCTACCTGCGTGGAGTTTGCATGTTCTCCCCATGTCTGCCTGGGTTTCCTCCAGATGCTCCGGTTTACTCCGGTCAAAAGACATGCAGGCAATCCTAAACTGGCCCTAGTGTGTAGTTGGGGGTGTGTGTTAGTGTGTGTGCTTACCCTGAGATGGACTGGTGCCCAGTCCAGGGTTGGTTGCTGTCTTGCATCCTATGCTACACAGAATAGGCTCCCACAGAGACGCCATGACCCTGTTGAGGACTAAGCAGTTTAGAAAATGAATGACTTGACATAAAGCAGAATATTATGTACAAGCAAACATAATAAATCTATAAAACACATTAAATGCCACAAAATGGAAACAATGCCAAATCCTCTCACCTTCAGCCCAGCCTTTTACTTGTTGGCTGTTATATATATGCAATATGATGCACCTCTTTCCCAATGTTTTGAAAATGCCAAGAGATCTTCCCACCTCTCACTACTTAACACCGCATATGGGAAGGTTTCTAGTAAAAATACAGAAACCCTGAAAGCAAAGCCAAAAAGAACCTGTAAGTAGTTTTGTTTCTTTGTAATCAGTTGTAAGAAGAATTTGGTCTTAATGTTCGCAATTTTTCGTAAGCTTCATTGTGCTTGCCTCTCACAAAATTAACAAAATTGTTTATGCAGATGTTTAAAGCACCCCCCCCTTTTTTTCTCTTCTGGGCTTGCCAGTCATCCATCTCAATGGGTGGTGTTCATTTTTAAAGCCAGATGTCCTTCATGATGCCAGTCTCCTTTAGACCTTATTCTAACCCCCATGTCACAAGAAATTCCAATGCATTCACTCATAACACTAAAATGTCAGTTGATTCATTTGTGCAACAATCAAAAAGAAAAAAGGAAAAAAAACTTATTTATCCATCTTAATAAAAGGACAAGTATCTGTTTGTCTGTGTATCTGTGTGTCTGTCCAGTTGCTATGTCACTGTCATATGCCATTTGGTATGGGATTCGTAAAAGCAGTGTTAATGTTTGTGATGTTTGTGTTTATTGGAATGGAAAATGCAATGAATTTTATTACTGCAAATGTTAGAGGTGCACCATCTGTTGGAATGACAAACACAATGCATTATATTACTACAAGTCTTTGTGATATGCTATTTGTTGAAATAACAAATGTAATGCATTATCTTATTACTACATGCATTACAAAATATATTATGATAGATGATGCACTGCAAACGTTAACACTGAGGTCAGTGTTGATTATTCAGATTTTAACCCGTCTTAGAAGGGTAGCAGGGCTAACCCTTTTTATAAAACACACGGAAATTGATCAAATCCTCCATGGTATTTCTGTATTGAGAAAACAAAGGTAGTACCTGGTATAACAGAAGCTTTTGTTAAGAAAGAAATCTAGATAAAAATTAGAATTGGTCTGTGGCAACCATTTTAGAAGCACTGGTGTAGGATATGTTATTGTGTTGGTTAACATTCATTGAAGAATTAGGGATAACAATAAATACTGTGCATGTCTCGTGTGATTACAAAAACTTAACAGAAAACTGATGAAATGAGGAAATGACTAGTAACAAGTCTAGCTCCAAGTTCCAATCAACATCATGCCTGTGATCACACACATTTCTTTGCAAATTCTATTTTTTATGGTACCTCAGTTGAAAACAATCATAACAAGAAGGTGATTATCCATTTAGTGAACCTTCTTAATCCAATTGAATGATTGCAGGGAGGTGGACTCCATCCTCATAGCACTGGTCAGATACTAGGACTGGAAAGTATCTTATGCTGCAAATTAGCAACATCCATACATACATGTTCTAAACCTGCTAAATCCAGGTTTTGGGTCACTGAGTTCAATGCAGAAACAAAACCCAAATAGGTTGTCAGTACACCAAATGGCACATAGTCTGACACGCATCCCTACTCTCACTTACACTGGGCTAATTTAGAATCATCAGTAAGCTTAAGTTGTGCATCTTGGGATGTGGAATGAAAGCTATCATACACAGAGGTAAACCCATGCAGCTACAGGGAGATTGTATCAACTCTATATAGACATTGATTGGTGTAGGGTGTGAATGTTGCCTCCTAGAGGTGCAAGGAAGCAGCATTAACTACTGCTTCACCATGCCACGCAAATAAATTATTTTACATGAGCATCATTTCCACGTCTGTGCTTGATAAAGAACATTTATTTAATTTTTCACAAGTCTGCCTGGGTTTTCATGCAGCTTTTTATTTTTTGGCAAGTCATCTATAAAACTTCCCTATTCAAGACACTCAAGAAATGAATGATTAAACACATGCAGATACATGCACTTTTCACTGCTATTTCCCCATTAGCCTATAATTAATCTTGACTCATCCAACTTCATTTATTTAATATTGGTGGAAGTTAACTTACTTTAGCTGGGAAAATTAAATCAGCAGCAAGCACATTCCCTGACACATGAGTTAATTAAGCTGCATTTATTAATTAAAAAACACAGTTCATTAGGCCATACAGTATGTTCAAGTGCTCTCCCTTGCGTAAAAGATCCACTGAAGCATGTGGCCCTGCGTTTCACTCCAGCTTTTCATGAACTGCACCATGGCAAAAAAACGGATCTATCTACCAGATAGAAAACTCAAACCTGCGAGCGAGGAGATCAATGAAGTGAGATGCTTTTATGGGGACACGTGCTTGTCTGTGTGGCATGAAGTTTCACCCAAGAAGAACTTCTTTAGTCAAATATTATTTAGCAGCAGAGTGGAATAAATACTCAGGGTAAAGGGAGGGGAGAATGCAATTTCCACTTCGAAAATGAACAATTTGAGGCTCTCTTTTATCCACAAGGCATTAAATTATTAAATTATCGGTCAGGCGAGAGGGAATTAACTCAATATATCAAGTGCGTCTAAAGAGTTTGGTAAAGAATAAAAAGAACTGAAAAAATGGACAATGTCTCCACCTTTCTATCTTCTCTCATTAATGTTAGCCACTTACTCTATGCGTGGTTTATAAAGCTGTCTTCCAAGACTTTAATTTATACGGCCATCTCTTTGCTCATAGCCTAACTACTGCAAGTCTCCAATTAATTTTTTTAGCTTTACTCCGAAAATGTAATGAGATTGTGCTTTGCGAAAGTGCTGACTCCAGTCAATGTGTGATTCTCTAATAATATCAGCGCTGGCCTTCAAAAGCACACACACACTCCGACACACGCACATGCAATCTAGTTTCAATCCTAATGATAGACTTATTAAAGTTAGGCTGTTGTGCCGCACATTATTAATCAAGTCAGGGCACACTGAATCTGCTGTAACAACATTAGAGTAAATAGAAATATCTACAGTGGCGTAACGATTGCTTGCAATAAACAAATGCCTTGCCCGCCTGGCTTAAGTTTTAATTGTGCTCTGTTGTGAAATTTACAGTTCAATGCTGTTTTAACGTCAGACTAGCAAACTTAGTGATTTCTCTTTTAAATTCTTCTACCTATGTTTACTGTGCAATGACGCAATTCACAGTATTTTGGTGCTGGTTATGTTTGTATACTTTGTAAAAACCCATGTACAGCCCAATTTTAAATAAATGTATTCATGTATCAGTAGATAGGTTGGGCTGAAGTACATCAAAAGGTCACACAGATTGCAGCAATTGTCCATGTAAGTGAAAATGTTGGCTATACCCTACAGATTCTGCCCTGATGAGAAATGGCACAATAAGGACAGCAATCTGAAAGTCTATCATGATAAAAATGAATATTTACAAAGAACTGGCACAATCAATGCTATATAATAATCAGCATTAAAATGGGCAAAAATAGTCTACATCCTGAAGAAGCTGACCTGAACTGGACTATGCTGCAAGAAGCTAACAAAAGGGAACAAGGTTAGAGGACATATTGCAAGAGTGAATTCTTCAGATTTAGTTCTGATTGGAGCAAGTATAAAGAGGATTAAATAGCAATGCAATGGCTAGTGTTGTTTTACATTCTTCCTGTGCCTCAATGGTTATTCCTCCAGATATATTGTAAGATGTTTACATCTTGCCTGAAGAAGGGGCCTGAGTTGCCTCGAAAGCTTGCATATTGTAATCTTTTTAGTTAGCCAATAAAAGGTGTCATTTTGCTTGGCTTTTCTCTACATATAGTAGGTTTGAAAATGTTATTTTTTGGTGCAAATAAGACTACATGTTTAAAGTCTACTCAATTAAGAAATGGCCCAATGTGGCCAATAGTCTGTAGCTTTTACCCTGACAAGTATGAACACAATGTGCATTAAACATTTTAGATTTTACTTAAACACAAACTGGAATGCTACAATGCTGCAGAGTCTCCCCTACTTGCAATGTGCACAATATAGCTCACACACTTCAGATGTTGCATTTGGACACCAAGTTTGTTACAAAGGGTTACAGTGCACTATCACATACTATGTAAGAGCCATTTCCAATATTTGGGGGTACAAGTTATACTACATAGAAACTACTCTAATAAGACACCGATTAGTCTATACTGATAATAGCGGTAATAATGCAGAACACAAGATGGTGATATTGCCCTGCTAAGAGCTGCTTCATTATGGATTTAGCCTTGGGCTCTTTCCTGGCAATAATGAGCTAAATGATTAACTGGGGTCTAGCAGTCAGTGGGGGGCAGCCTATAGAGAACAGAGGGGTAGGGGGTCCCAAAATAGATAAATAATTTAGGACCCAAAAAGACTATAAACAATCCTGACTTTGCCCTTCAGTGTTTACTATTATTAAGAAGGGAATTATGCCCCACAGTTAGTCTATGCACAAAATAGACTTAACAACAGTGATCTCCACCTATTTAGAAATGGCACAATATGAGCTACATTCTCCAGTTCCTACCTTGAATAGACCTGGCACAATATGAGCTAAATCTCAAGATTCTAATTGTTCTGCCTCACGGTGTAGGATTACTCTTTGCAGTGCCAATTTAATAATGATAGACACAAAGTAGACAACATGATTCAAAGATTACAATTAAAAATTGGCACAATGTAGTCAACACCCAACAGATGTTACTCTAGTCAATAATTGGTACAATAACAACTATATACAGCGAAACTCACATTTATAGAACTAAGCACAGTTCTACCCACAGCCTGCTGATACTACTCAGTTGAAGATGACACAATGTGAACTTTACCCTTGTAAGCTTACCCTCACGAGAAGTGGCACACTTTGACACACATCTTGCCAATCTTACCATGGCACAATATGCTACAAGCTTGAGTACTTCCACTAACAAAGAAACCTGTAAGCAGTCTGTAATAAGTTTATAATAAAAGTCAAGGTTTTGGATGTCATTTTTCATAGGCAGATAGTGAGCTCAATGTGGACAATATGTCAGGAGATTTTCACCATGAATGTGCAACTAGACCACACCCAGTAGTGCCTGCTATGGTCCTAAAGAGCATAAGGAGGACTAGATATTTCTGTCAAAGTTATGAATACTGGAAAATGTGTGCATGACATGATATCCATTACATGTCTTACAATAAGCGGAATAAATATAAAACCTCACCTGGAAAAATTAGGGAAACCCTGGCTTTTAATGCAACCACTAGCAAAAATAAAAATGTCCTGTTTGAAAATCATCCTATTAAACATCTGAAGACTGAATAATATTTTGGGTGTGCCAGACAGCCACATCTCCCAATGCCCCTTATCCTGCCTGCGTCCTCCTAGTTTTAAACCTTATTACAACAATATAATTATGCTTGCTCTTATCACTTTTTTTACTTTCCATGCTCCTTATCTTGAATGGCGCTGGCTTCAATCAGTGCTGTCCGCTAAATGTCTATCAGACCTCTTTTCTCCTCAGGAATCTGGCCAAACCAATTTATTTAGCTTGATTTTTTGGAGAAAAAGCCAATTTAATCTCAGCATCGCAAAGATGGAGACAGGTGAGGGCAAATCACAAGGTAACACATCTTGTATTAGCTCTGCTGGGAGATCTACAGCGATGCAAGGCTGCAGGCAAACCTAGTTCACGATTCTGAGCAGCCACAGATAACCGCACATGTTGCCTTACATGACAAGCAGCATGATATCTAATGAAGCAAGTCGCTCTCAGAAATAAGAGGGTGATACGGTGGTACAGTGCAAATTCTTCACACCTTCGGGGATATGAAGGTCCCTGGGTGAAAAATTCTTACCCTGAGCCCTATCGGTGTGGAGTTTGCACATTCCCTCTCATTCTACATGGATTATATGTAATTTGAACTGTCCATAATGATTAATTTCTTATAGTTCATCCTTCAAGTATGGAACCCACTTAATCAAGTTCTGTATCAAAGGAGTCAACACCACAGTGGCATACAAAAGTACAGTATTCAGTCCCCTTTCGAGTTTTTCTTGTTCAGTTAAATATCTATAGAAAATGGATTATTTTGACAGTTATGTCACAGAATAAACATGGACTTTGACACTATAACACACAACTTTCATAATATTTATTCTGTGTCCAATTATTCATTGTGAAAATGGCGTAATTACAAAAAAATAAACAGTGCCTAGGATACGAAGTTCAGTTCTTGTTACTTACTAGCTGTAAAACAGTACTATAAATGAGCCAAGTACACCACTTTTTTAATAAAAATATCACTGAGATGAAAATTTCAAAGTGAACAGTTATTAATAACACATTTTTCTCTTTTATTGTACAGTATGTTTTCAATTCCCAATGGATTACCAGCTTCCCAATACACAGTATTCCCCAGGAAGTGCTTCTTTCCAGATATCAGGATTACGTTTTGGAGAGCAAGGCTTTAGAATCATTGTGTGGCATGGTCGCATCCCAGGTTTATAATACCAAGGAAAGGGCAGGGCAGAACCAGCTGTTATATTTATTTGTTAAAACCATTGTCTTCTTTTTAAAGGAATCCTTTCTGAAAGAAGTTTACTAGAAGCCAAAAGGCTTCAATTTCCATTAGTGACTTACTATGTAGGATGACACAGTGGGGGGGAACTGTGTGAGGATTGTGCAAGTTCTTACTGTATCAGCATTGGTCTTCCTTCAGCTATGCCCATAAAACTCCCATGTTTTAAATTTGTGGGGTCTAGGTTATTGTAAAATTTAAATTTGTCTAGTATGAGTGAGTTTAAAAGTGTCCCAGAATGGACTGGCAAAACTCGATGTCACCATGCACCCAGTATCTCCAGGATAGGGAGCAGCTTCCCCTGACCCTGGACTGGATTAACAAGTTAGAAAACAGATGGATGGTTGGATGGTTCTTGTGTAGCCCCTTTCATGTTATTTCTACTTACTGTATGCTAATGGATGGTTTTTTTTTTTTCATTTTACTTGGCTTCTTTTGTGTTTTGTTAGGCTTGAGATGGGTTGGAGGGTTATCTCACGAGCATCTCCTGTAGGCCACAGACTACCAAGTGCAATGCTTTAAAGATGTGCAGTTGTGTCTGGCAGTTCATGGGAGTGCATTCAGTCTCTAATTGGCTGTTAGTGTGATTTTTTTTGTAAGGCCTTTTGAAAAGCAGCCACTTTGATGCAAACAGGCAGCACAGGTGTGAATGACAATTAACTGCTCCTCTGCGGGATTTGTTGTCAATTGTACCTTAATGTGCACATCTGAAATATGCTCCTATTGTTGAACTATCAAAACACAGGAGAACACTTAACAAGCAGGTCAAGAAGACATGATGCAGCTCTGTGAACTCAAATTCTTAATTGCAATTCACATTTAGTGAAATTTCTTAGAAAAGCAAAGTATAAATTCTATGCTGTTTTTAATTTGTCCCTGGTATCAGAAACTACCATCGACTGATGTGCTCTAGGATCATTGCTAGTTCTGTGTTATACAGTTACATTTGACACTAAGTTATAACATTAAAATTGAACAAAGGACCTGAAAACACATTTCATTTTTGTAATTATGATCAGAATTAAACACAAACTTGCATCACTAAAGTCACTACATCCAATCACTTGTGCTCACCCAGAGAAAAGTGGTTTAAAGATGCTGATTAGCCTGACAGCATATCTTTGGACTATAGAAAGGAAAAAAAAAACCTTGCAAATTACTGGAGGAAGGCCACACAAGCAATGGGGGAACAAGCCAAAACCACACAGAAGGTGACATACAGCCCTTAATGACAACTGAAGCTACAAAAATTGTTGGAGGCTTATCAGGTAATCTTTAGCTCAAAGTAAAATTTGTACAAACTTTGATCATTTCTGTGTGTTGTTTAGTTTCAAATAATAAAGCATAAAACTTCAAATACTGTATGCACTAAACTCTCCGGGAAACAGCCACATTAAACAAGAATTAGGGTGATGATCAATTCCTCCAATTATTAATCTGCTTATTTAGTGCATGGTTACACAGGGCTGTTGCGCAATAGGCAAGAACCAGCCCTGGTCTGGGTCCCAGTCAAATTAAACTAGCATCATATCATTGTCGTGATGCTTGAATGAAACCATTCAGTGCTGGGTGCCTGTTTATAATTAAAGTTAAATGGTCTGTTCTCCCAGGCCTTGACTCTTAGCTCCAGGCTGGTGGATCAACTCCATTCTTCTTGCTTTTATGCTTTTCTTCCCACCACAGTTCTCAATTATTATTTTTCTACAATTGTGGTTGCTATGTGGCACTCTGCCTTTATCTTGAACCTCCATTTTTGATCACTTAAGATCCTATAAATGTGCATAGAATCAAAAAACTGCAGGAGTCCTGCATAAAGGAAAAAGCCCATAGTAGGCTGAGCCTTCACACTTCGGCTCAGTGGCTTGCAGCATTTTTAAAAGCCTCTTTAAGTTATAGCTGCTCCAGCCTCCTCAAATAAAGGAAGGCTCTTGTGTTTTAACAGGTAGGCTGCTGTTGCTTTGGACCTAAAACGTTTTAGTTTAATTTCACATTTCACCACATGACCAACTGGTCAACTGGACGTCTTCAGCCTGACTAGCTAACCAATGCAGATGGTCGCAGTTCTAGCCAGATGCATTTGTGTGAATGGAAATTGGAATGAAAGAAAGAAAATGTGCAATAAAGATCTTTGATTTTAAAGCATTATTGTCAAGCCTGGATGGGGCAATAGAACAGTACAGGGCACACAATCTACTTCCACAGTGAGCCAATTTAGAGTGACCTGTCAACAAGGCACACTGCTGTTCAGAATGTGAAAAGGCCAGGCACTAAGAGAACATGCACAGATGGTGACCAGGCAGAGACCTGAACCCACATCCCTGAAGTTAGTCGAGCTAACCACTGTGTCTCTTTAAAAAATCTTTATTTGTTATGGTGAATATTTACAATACAAAATGTAACATGAACAGAATTTATTGGATAAGATGGGAAATGAAGTGCACATGTAAGTCAGTATGTGTGAAATGTGGCCGTCAGGTAATGTAGTACAGTAATACCTCCTCCATCGCGGGGGTTGCGTTCCAGAGCCACCCGCGAAATAAGAAAATCCACGAAGTAGAAACCATATGTTTATATGGTTATTTTTATATTGTCATGCTTGGGTCACAGATTTGCGCAGAAACACAGGAGTTTGTAGAGAGACAGGAACGTTATTCAAACACTGCAAACAAACATTTGTCTCTTTTTCAAAAGTTTAAACTGTGCTCCATGACAAGACAGAGATGACAGTTCCGTCTCACAATTAAAAGAATGCAAACATATCTTCCTCTTCAAAGGAGTGAAGTAAACAAATCAATAGGGCTGTTTGGCTTTTAAGTATGCGAAGCACCGCGGCACAAAGCTGTTGAAGGCGGCAGCTCACACCCCCTCCGTCAGGAGCAGGGAGAAAGAGAGAGAGAGACAGAGAAAAATCAATACGTGCCCTTTGAGCTTTTAAGTATGCGAAGCACCTTGCAGCATGTCGCTTCATGAAGCAGCTGCACACAGAAGGTAGCAACGTGAAGATAATCTTTCAGCATTTTTAGACGAGCGTCCGTATAGTCTAGGTGTGCGAACAGCCCCCCTGCTCACACCCCCTACGTCAGGATCAGAGAAAGTCAGCGCGAGAGAGAGAGAAAGTAAGTTGGGTAGCTTCTCAGCCATCTGCCAATAGCGTCCCTTGTATGAAATCAACTGGGCAAACCAACTGAGGAAGCATGTACCAGAAATTAAAAGACCCATTGTCCGCAGAAATCTGCGAACCAGCAAAAAATCCGCGGTATATACTGTATTTAAATATGCTTACATATAAAATCCGCGATGGAGTGAAGCCGCGAAAGGCGAAGCGCGATATAGCGATGGATTACTGTATACCGATGTCTATAATAATTGTTGGAAAATGCAATTTGTTGCATAAACGTAACTGTCTGTGAAAATATTCCTCTGTGTGTAACCCGCAAGTATCTGTACATTTAACATGGATTTCGATGTAACTCTGGAAAACGTAGTGTAAAACTAGCCATGGGTAAAAATAGGGCATGGCAAATAAACTCCGACGTTATTAAACGTTTGTCGTTATGACTTGGTGATAGTCATGCAATATGCTAAACAAACTGGAAATTGCCTACGCTGTAATATAAAGGGAATATCTTGTTTTGAGCTGTCAGTGTTATGGAATCCCTGTAGTTTTTCCATCATAATGTTTCTTGTTGTCTGGTAGTTTGTCACTGCTCTTCAGAAAGGATGTATGTTTAATTCGTTTTTCGTTCACTGTCTAGGTACAAGACTTGCTGCCACTGATCTTCGGATAAGGTCGCTCTGTGGTTTGTCATACATTGTCTTTGTTGTTCTAAGGCATTTTTCTGACTGGTCTGGCGTGATGTAGATTTTTCTGCTTCTGTGCATTGGTGTGAGTATGTAGGCTGGTGAGTCCATTTCTTTTGGTCGCAGCTAGGCTGTATGTGCCTTTTCATTTTATTGGGAGGCTTACATTAAAGTGAAGGAAAACGGAGGTATAAAATGGTAGTGTCATAATGCAGTTTTGGTCAGTAACAAAGTGTGCACCGAATAAACAGTCAAATACCACAGTCGATAATTGGTCACATTGAAAAACTGAAGACTTGGAGATAAGCCTAAGACAAAAAACTCTGCCAGGAACACGGATTCCTTGCTGTTGTTGTGGAGGGATGTAATAGTTGTGGCAACCGTTGTTTATATCGAGCATGGATGGACACAAGCGAAATAATATAAGGATACACATTTATATAAAAAGTATATATAGTATATATATATATATATAATATATACTGTATACACACACATATATAATTTTTTTTTAAAATATTTGTACACTTCTAGTTTAGTCAGCCATTATTCTGAAGGCCTCCTTTTATTGCTGTGGTATATGACAGTTGGGTGTCTGCTTCAGTACTAGATTGCTCCTCACATATTTAAAAGCAGCTTTCTTCCTTTTGCTCAGCATGAACCACTTTACAAAATGAGCTGGTGTAAATCAGCCTGCTCAAGTTTTGGCATTAAAATTCTCCTCCCAGCTTAATAAGGTAATTGTGCCAGTCATGGAGTGAATATAATGTAAGGAGTGAATGAATTATGAATATTGTCACAATAAACTCTTTATAGTGAGGGATTACAAGTGAGCATTATAAGAGTCTCTACACCATGAATTTATCAGAACTTGTTCACGCTTCTCCTTTGTTGTGTGCGAGCTCTTTAATCCTCTGTGTAGCAAACACATTAAGCTGATGCTGTATGCTTCTTTCAATAAAATCACTGAAAAACTCAATGCTTAAGTCAGCTCTTAGCATAGTTTGTGTAGGATCTAATAAGTCTTTAGATGTATAAATTGGACTTTAGTGTGCTAGGGATACTCAGTCTTTTATAATACAGTATATGCTTTATCTTCCTTGCTTGTAGAGGTGTTATGGAAATATAAGGAAGAATATTAAGATTAAATTTTTGCCAAGTCCAGCCCAACACAGAAGTAATTCCATTTTATCTACCAGCTCTCACTCCAGTAAAAACTAAACTATTGCATGAAATTAATCCATAAAAAATAATGGGGTGCACAGAAAATGTCAGGTTACATAACTAGAAAATTGGTAGGGGATAGTAGACCATGTCAGAATGCATGCACTATATAAGAGCAAGCAGCAGGGACATAAATGCTGGAGGTGTTCTGTAAGGAAACATGCAAAGTTTCCCCTGGATGCCATTTAACAGATGCCCCATAAGCAGTAAGGTAATCAATCCTCTGTTTAAAGTAAGAGAGAAGCTATAGATAATATGTGGTACCAAATAGCCCTGCATTGCTCCTTTAAGGATCAGGTCCAGATAGACTGGCAAGATGCATGTTATTGTCCTCCAGTTCGTCAGGTTGCAGCATATGGTCCCTTATTTAGACAAACAGGAATACTAGCTTGGGTGGGGTGGAGGTTAATTTAAAGCCATCTTCAGGCAGTGGAAGAATAAAGCTAGAGTTGAGAGTAGAGTTTAAAGTGAAGGATTACTGGTAGGAGGTAAAGGACATAATGATAATGGATAATGAGTGAGAGAAAGGCAGAAAAAAAAGAGAGTGCTTGGGTAACCGGATGAGCCTCCCCACCAGAGAGAGAAAGACAACTACATGTTTGTGGCACTCCGGAGAGGATTTATCTTCAGTTTATTGTTACAGTGGTTTTCTTTTGTTTTAGCCCCTTTTTGTTTTTAAGGAAATTAATGCATATTTTGAATATTATATAGAGTGATATGTTTGTGCAGTAGTTCGTTCTCTCAGCTCCTGGGACCTGTATATCTGTATAATGAATTAATAAATATATGAAAGAGGAAGAGGTTGGGAGCATGTGCTGATACAGTGCATTGTCGCACCCATCACACAATGAACTGCCCAGATTGGGACCCCTCAACACCACACTGGAACAGTGTTAGGTTTTTTTTTACAGTGCCTGGTGTGCCAATCCTGCCACCAACCCCCAACTTTCCCCTGCAAATTGGAGGATCTGCTTGCAGGGCTGGATTCAGGTTAACGTCATACCCAGGATGAAGCAATTGCAGGTTAAGGGCCTTGCTCAAGGGCCCAGTGGAATCAAGTCACTCCTGGCCTTTATGGGACTTTAACTGGCAACCTTTCTGATTGCTGACACAGAGCCCTAGTGTCAGAGACACCTCATATAAAAACACAAAATTTCAAAAATTAGCATTGTTAAATAAAATCTTAAATTGTTAAATGTCACCCTTAAAATTGATTATATGGAAAGAGTATTTTCGTATAGCGTATATACTTATACATGTTTATTTAGCAATGTTGATTTTATATTGTATATCAATAGTAACATTTTAGGAAGGTAACAACACACAACGCCTACTTCAGATTGATTCATAAAGTTACTCCATTAAAAATGTGATCTAATGTCAACAAAGCCTCTGAATTGCTTATTTTGCATGAGCAGAAGCCTCTAAAGGTGTCATAAACCACCCTCCTCCCCTAAAATTCATTAATTTCTACACATCTCTTAGTTGATTGGGTTTTGTGGATCAATGCAATTATAAACTTACTGTAGTTTGTGGAAGTCTGAGAATATTTTCTGTACACTGAGGGCAGAATTCGGCTTATAACACCTCCATTCTATTATTCATTTTTGAAATTGTACTATTGCAATTCTTTTTTAGGGAATTTACAGTCACTGGTAGGACAAAGTGGCACTGCCCTTTTTTGGCATGGTATTTAAGTCTTTCACTTCAGCTTCAATCCTAAGCTAAAATCTTTGCACATTTCATTTCTCTGTGGATATGACTGGCCTTTTTGGCATGCATCATCTGGCACTCTCCATCTGATAAGGAAGTATCAATCACAATTAAACAACACTCTTGCAGGCATATTCAGACACAGAGAACTATTCTTCACCTTGGTCAGTAAGGAAAATATTCATGCCTAGGCACACCTAAGAAATCAAAAGTAAAATGTCCCTATTCATTGTAATCCATTGTCATCACTAGCTTCCTGCTCTCTCACTTGACATAATTTGAGCCTTGGTTAAGCTCCACAGCATATCAACCTACTGTTTAGGATGTGCTCTTTAGCAAATGTTGGAGAGCCTCTAGTCCAAATGAAATTCTAGCGCCAGATCTCAGCAGTGAAAGACAGCCTTTAAAGGAGTTGAGCATAGGTGATGCATGGAGTCAAACCTCCATAAAAGACAGTGATAAGCACAATCAGAAGAGATTGTGCATACAAGCAAAATGTTTGTTTCACTGAAAAACCAGAATTAACTAATCACTAACTCTCATAGATATTTTTATGCTAGCAAGTTTGTAGATGCATATACTCGTAAACCAGCGTTTACAAATTTCAACCAGTCACAGGCACAAAGAAACATAAACTGCACTCTTTCTCTGTGTGTACTAAAGACAATCCCTCCATGGACCCTGAAGATGAGGACAAACTATCCCTTGAGACAACAGCAACTGGACTGTACACTACTACTCTTTACTTTTGGTTCCTTGGAAAATATACCTTGTAACCCCATTGACAGGATAAAACCAGGAAATGTATCAACATATGCACAGTATTTCTGAATATTTGGGTTATGTTGAGTAAGTGTTCAGTTTTCATAAGTTTCTTCCATCAAGTTAATCAAAAAGGCAATTCATGGAGTATAAGTGTTCAGCTACTGAAACCCAGCCATGCAGCAGCTTCAACTTGTGTGGAACTTGCACACGAACAGGTAAAGAGGTATAACCAGCTTCACTTTGATTTTTTGATACTGTATATTGCTTTTTATAGGTTTTCCTTCTATTTTCCTTCATTCTTTACGAAAATCATTTTCTCTGACAGCTTATGCGTTATTATTAAAAAAGACTTTTTTTCCATTTGGATTATACACTTACATATATACTGTATGTATATATATATATATATATTGTATGTATATATATATATATATATATATATATATATATATATATATATAAATATACTGTATGTATATGTATATTGTATGTATATATATATATATATATATATATATATATATATATATATATATATATATATATATATATATACAGTATATATATATTGTATGTATATATATATATATATATATATATATATATATATATATATAAAAATATATATACAGTTAGGTCTTTAAATATTTGGACAGAGACAACTTTTTTCTAATTTTGGTTCTGTACATTACCACAATGAATTTTAAATGAAATAACTCAGATGCAGTTGAAGTGCAGACTTTCAGCTTTAATTCAGTAGGGTGAACAAAACGATTGCATAAAAATGTGAGGCAACTAAAGCATTTTTTTAACACAATCCCTTCATTTCAGGGGCTCAAAAGTAATTGGACAAATTAAATAACTGGAAATAAAATGTTCATTTCTAATACTTGGCTGAAATCCCTTTGCTGGTAATGACAGCCTGAAGTCTTGAACTCATGGACATCACCAGATGCTGGGTTTCCTCCTTTTTAATGCTCTGCCAGGCCTTTACTGCAGCAGCTTTCAGTTGCTGTTTGTTTGTGGGCCTTTCTGTGCGAAGTTTAGTCTTCAACAAGTGAAATGCATGCTCAATTGGGGTAAGATCAGGTGACTGACTTGGCCATTCAAGAATTTTCCATTTCTTTGCTTTAATAAGCTCCTGGGTTGCATTGGCTGTATGTTTTGGGTCATTGTCCATCTGTATCATGAAACGCCATCCATCCATCCATCCATTCTCTTCCGCTTATCCGATGTTGGGTCGCGGGGGCAGCAGCTTGAGCAGAGATGCCCAGACTTCCCTCTCCCCGGCCACTTCTTCTAGCTCTTCCGGGAGAATCCCGAGGCGTTCCCAGGCCAGCTAGGAGACATAGTCCCTCCAGCGTGTCCTGGGTCTTCCCTGGGGCCTCCTCCCGGTTGGACGTGCCCGGAACACCTCACCAGGGAGGCGTCCAGGAGGCATCCTGATCAGATGCCCGAGCCACCTCATCTGACTCCTCTCGATGCAGAGGAGCAGCGGGTCTACTCTGAGCCCCTCCCGGATGACTGAGCTTCTCACCCTATCTTTAAGGGAGAGCCCAGACACCCTGCGGAGGAAACTCACTTCAGCCGCTTGTATTCGCGATCTCGTTCTTTCGGTCACTACCCATAGCTCATGACCATAGGTGAGGGTAGGAACATAGATCGACCGGTAAATTGAGAGCTTTGCCTTATGGCTCATCTCCTTTTTCACCACGACAGACAGATGCAGAGCCCGCATCACTGCGGACGCCGCACCGATCCGCCTGTCGATCTCACGCTCCATTCTTCCCTCACTCGTGAACAAGACCCCGAGATACTTGAACTCCTCCACTTGAGGCAGGATCTCGCTCCCAACCCTGAGAGGGCACTCCACCCTTCTCCGGCTGAGGACCATGGTCTCGGATTTGGAGGTGCTGATTCCCATCCCAGCCGCTTCACACTCAGCTGCGAACCGATCCAGAGAGAGCTGAAGATCACGGCCTGATGAAGCAAACAGGACAACATCATCTGCAAAAAGCAGTGACCCAATCCTGAGTCCACCAAACCGGACCCCCTCAACACCCTGGCTGCGCCTAGAAATTCTGTCCATAAAAGTTATGAACAGAATCAGTGACAAAGGGCAGCCCTGGCGGAGTCCAACTCTCACTGGAAACGGGTTCGACTTACTGCCGGCAATGCGGACCAAGCTCTGACACCGGTTGTACAGGGACCGAACCACCCTTATCAGGGGGTCCGGTACTCCATACTCCCGGAGCACCCCCCACAGGATCCCCCGAGGAACACGGTCGAACACCTTTTCCAAGTCCACAAAACACATGTAGACTGGTTGGGCGAACTCCCATGCACCCTCCAGGACTCTGCTAAGGGTGTAGAGCTGGTCCACTGTTCCGCAACCAGGACGAAAACCACACTGTTCCTCCTGAATCCGAGGTTCGACTATCCGACGGACCCTCCTCTCCAGAACCCCCGAACAGACTTTTCCAGGGAGGCTGAGGAGTGTGATCCCTCTGTAGTTGGAACACACCCTCCGGTCCCCCTTCTTAAAGAGGGGGACCACCACCCCGGTCTGCCAATCCAGAGGCACTGTCCCTGATGTCCATGCGATGTTGTAGAGACGTGTCAACCAAGACAGCCCTACAACATCCAGAGCCTTGAGGAACTCCGGGCGTATCTCATCCACCCCCGGGGCCCTGCCACCAAGGAGTTTTTTGACCACCTCGGTGACCTCAGTCCCAGAGATGGGGAAGCCCACCTCCGAGTCCCCAGGCTCTGCTTCCTCATTGGAAGGCATGTTATTGGGATTGAGGAGGTCTTCGAAGTACTCCCCCCCACCGACCCACAACGTCCCAAGTCGAGGTCAGCAGCGCACCATCACCACCATATACAGTGTTGACACTGCACTGCTTCCCCCTCCTGAGACGCCGGACGGTGGACCAGAATCTCCTCGAAGCCGTCCGAAAGTCGTTCTCCATGGCCTCCCCAAACTCCTCCCATGCCCGAGTTTTTGCCTCAGCAACCACCAAAGCTGCATTCCGCTTGGCCTGCCGGTACCTATTAGCTGCCTCCAGAGTTCCACAGGACAAAAGGGACCGGTAGGACTCCTTCTTCAGCTTGACGGCATCCCTCACCACTGGTGTCCACCATCATGAAACGCCACCCAATCAATTTGATTGCATTTAACTGGATTTGAGCAGACAGAATGTCTCTGAACACCTCAGAATTCATTTGGCTGCTTCTGTCCTGTGTCACATCATTAATAAACACTAGTGTCCCAGTGCCACTGGCAGCCATGCACGCCCAAGCCATTACATTGCCTCCACCGTGTTTTACAGATGATGTGGTATGCTTTGGATAATGAGCTGTTCCACGCCTTCTCCATACTTTTTTCTTGCCATCATTCTGGTAGAGGTTGATCTTGGTTTCATCTGTCCAAAGAATGTTTTTCCAGAACTGTGCTGGCTTTTTTAGATGTTCTTTAGAAAAGCCCAATCTAGCCTTTCTATTCTTGAGGCTTATGAGTGGCTTGCACCTTGCAGTGCACCCTCTGTATTTACTTTCATGCAGTCTTCTCTTTATGGTAGACTTGGATATCGATACGCCTACCCCCCGGAGAGTGTTATTCACTTGGTTGGCTGTTGTGAAGGGGTTTCTCTTCACCATGGAAATGATTCTACAATCATCCACCACTGTTGTCTTCCGTGGACGTCCAGGTCTTTTTGCGTTGCTGAGTTCACCAGTGCTTGCTTTATTTCTCAGGATGTACCAAACTGTAGATTTTGCCACTCGTAATATTGTAGCAATTTCTCGGATGGGTGTTTTCTGTTTTTGCAGCTTAAGGATGGCTTCTTTCACCTGCATGGAGAGCTCCTTTGACTGCATGTTGTCTGTTCACAGCAAAATCTTCCACATGCAAGCACCACACCTCAAATCAACTCCAGGCCTTTTATCTGCTTAACTGATAATGACATAACGACGGTCTTGCCCACACCTGCCCATGTAATAGCCTTTGAGTCAATTGACCAATTACTTTTGAGCCCCTGAAATGAAGGGATTGTGTAAAAAAAATGCTTTAGTTGCCTCACATTTTTATGCAATCATTTTGTTCAACCCACTGAATTAAAGCTGAAAGTCTGCACTTCAGCTGCATCTGAGTTGTTTCATTTATAATTCATTGTGGTAATGTACAGAACCAAAATTAGAAAAAAGTTGTCTTTATACTGTATGTACTGTATATACTGTATGTATGTTACAGGCCAAACTGCTTTGTCTGCAGCACAATAGGATTAAAGTTCATCCTAAAGTCTACTTTGGTCTGTAACATATATATTTATAATTTTAGACTCCTTGGAAAGCACCTTAAGAAAATTGTTATTTTGGTAACTAATCTTGTGTGTGACACTACTGATCTCTGATCATATGTGCTTACGTAAATTAAAGGGACTATAGAATACAAACACTGGATGCAGGTGAAAGGAATTCAATGCAAAAAGAGTGCACTTTGACAGGCACAGATACAAACACAAAGATAAACTAAGAACTAAATACAAAATGCACTCAGCAATGTAAGGAGGAGTAGATTCATTTGCTACTGAATGATCTCAAGAATTCAACTGAAGTTGCAACTATTTTTTTGGTGCTGTTAGCAGAAATCAGAAATCATTTTCTCAGGGTACTTGCATATGGCAAAAATCTGAAGATGATCTAAGGGGTGAGAATGGACTTGACCAATAAGAGTGCACGATTTTGAAACAAAAAAATTAACTGATTCACAGTCACAGGATCACTGTCCAAAACCTTTTATTTTGTGATTAATTTTTTCCTGCTAATACAACAGGAGACATAGCACTGTGAAACCATCATGAGACACTACAGAAAAGAGAAGATACGCCTGTCATTAAACTAAGAGAAGACTAACTGATGATGTGAGTGCAGTAAAAAGTACTGACTACAATGTTGAGAAGCTAATGTGAGATGGAACTGCATACCATTTTCTAACATTTTAAATGTGTACAAATAGTGTATGATCTGTAAATTGCTACATCCCATACTTTTATTCAGGAGTAGAACAATTTTGAAGTCATATGATTTTACAAAGCTTTTACAGCTAATAACAACCAAAGTGAATCAGTTAAATTAGAGAACAAGGTCTGTTCATAGGCCTTTGCTCACATTCTAAGAGGCTGAACAGGTACATGGTTACAATGATTTTAGTATCAGTCTATTGTGGGCTTCATTCCACTCTGGTGCTTGGTCCTGTTGTGACCATTCTTGCTCCTTCTATTAGAGGATCATTGGTAGTCAGTGCCAATCCAGACACCATAGAGCACATATTAATGTAGATATAGTTTCAACCAACAGTCTTTTGTGCAACATTAATGTACCCGCAGTTTAAACCAACATTGTACAGTATACAGTGAAAATACAATATATGAAACTGAGTAGAGAAGCTGGTAAAATACACTGCACATATTTTCTAACATAGCATATACATTTACCATTGTAAACTTCAAAGGTTTTGTCAGGCACTTAAATATCCTTCAGATTACCAGTTTTCTTGGTTATTTTTATGATAAATGAAGCTACTTATAAAATCGCACTTCATAATCAAGACCTTTGACATGACATGTTAAATAATGCTATCTGGGGCAAGGAACATTTTTGCTACCAGCCACGCATATATATCCTTACTAGACAAGACTTAATATACTTAATCCACCTACAAAAAAAAATCTTGGTGTCATTTTTGATTCCTCCCTCACTTATTCCGCCCACATACATCACATTAAGAAACTTTCTTACTTTCACCTCCATAACATATCCCGTGTTCGCTCCTTCCTCTCCTTCTCTAATGCTGAGAAACTTGTCCATGCTTTTATCACATCCCACATCGATTATTGTAATTCCCTACTGGCAGGTGCCCCTTCTAATCTTATATCACAGCTCCAGCTTATTCAAAACTCAGCTGCAAGAGTCCTTACTCGAACCAGCAGCAGCGAGCACATCATACCCATCCTGCTCCATCTTCACTGGCTCCCTGTGTCCTACAGAATCGAATATAAAATCCTACTAATAACCTACAAAGCTTTAAATAACCTCACACCAAACTACATCAGTGACCTCCTCCATCACTATGTGCCTGCCCGCCCACTAAGGTCCTCTGATTCTGGTAATCTTGTTGTGCCCCTCACTAATCTACACTCTATGGGTGACAGGGCCTTCAGCTGTATAGCGCCCAGACTCTGGAATGACCTACCAAAATTAATCAGGTCAGCTGACTCCATGAATTCTTTTAAAAAACAACTCAAAACTCATCTGTTCAGGAAGGCTTTTAGCTCTACTTGACTTTATTACCTTTCTCTCAGTTTACTTCTCTGTCAAGATGCCAATGTAACCTGTATGTGTGTGTGTGCTAGACCATCAATTATGTTGTCTGTTTTTTTTCAGAATTTACTGTCTTAATCTTCTTTATTTATTTATCTGGTTTGTACAATGCTATATACTGTATATTCTGCCGTTCTTTATTATATTCTGTAAGTGCCTTGAGCATGGGAAAGGCGCTATATAAATAAAATGTATTATTATTATTATTATTATTACAATACGTATTGCAACATGGACTTCATAATACACTACTACTATGATACATTACTTTCTTAGAACAGGCAAAATAATAAGTAATATTATTTTGGGGAATAAAGAGAAAAGGATTAGCCTAAAAATCAATAAAATACACAATCCAAACATTACAAACAATACATACTATATGTAAATTCTTCACCACTTCTGTTTGACTCAAATATATAATTTTATTGACATTTGCAATTGCAAAATGAAACTTGGCAGTTTCACTTGTCTTCTCTACATACTTTGACAGTTTCAAAACTATGTCCTGCAATCTAAAAAGTGCCTCCCCTTTTTAAGTAAACACACTTGGTGCAAACTTGACATATTTAACAGACATACAGTAGCTCTTGTCACTGATATCTTAAAAGCATTCCAGAAATAAACAAAATGTACAAAAAGATAATCAATATATACACAACATGATATGTGAAAATCAGTTACTGTAGCTTTGACATGCATGTGCCATTTTGATGCTCACAATCTCTCAAAAACAGTGAAGTGTATACAAATTGCATATTTGAGATATTTGGAACTTTTAAAATTAAAATTTCTTCAGACTTGTAAATGTAGTATAGAACGCTACAAAGTATGGGATGTAGCTATGTAAGTAACTCTTATGTTTCATAATTAACTCATTTTATGTATTACAACAAATACTCTTATATGAAAATCCCATCCTGATGAAAGTACCTCTTGTGACGTTCACCTAGTCACCTCACCCCCCACACTAGCCCTGCAAGACATTACCCATGCCTACGATGATTATATAGCATAAAATAATTTACTTCAGGTGAGCCTTTCTAACCTATGATTAAATAAATGTTAATCACTTTTATTTATGGTTAAACATGTAGTCTTAAACTTAGTTGCAATTTCAGTAATTACATCTCCCTATCTGCAAAAGGCAGTGGGCTTTGGTCTTGGTTTTTCAGTGGAAAGCATAACCTCAATTTCAGGACTGATTTAATTGTTACTGAATATCAGGCAGTCAACTGGCTTCACAAGAATACTGTATGAGGGTCTAGATGGTGTATGTGTACTTTACAGAAATTTATTCAAGGGTTTACTGCCTGGATTAAAGAGTCCTCTTTTCATGATGACATTCAGTCAATATATGTGTTCTGTGACAAAGCAGCGTAAAGGAGGGCCAGCTTAAAGAGACAAAGAACACTAACGTTTAACTACCTGTGCATGATACTGTGTTTGAATATTAAATATATTACGTATAACTAATACTCAGTCATGAATAACTATAAAAATATTTTGTGTTTACCTAATTCATTAGGGCAAGCATCAGTTTGGAGATTAATTGAGTGTTGGATTTAGTGTTCAATACAAAAAGAATGGCAGAAGACATCTAAACACTCCCAAGTAACCTATAAATAATTAATTGTGAATGAATCTAGTATCCATCCATCAATCCATCCATTGTTTTTTAAAGCTGCATTATCCAAGTTTGGGGTCATATTGGGGGGGGGGGGGTGCATAGAGCCTATTCCAGAAGCATTAGGAATGAGACAGATAGAAAGATTGAAGGTCAATAACAGCATACACTTACTTGTACACATACTCATTCACACTGGATGATTTGTTAATATATGCGTCTTGGCTGCACTCTTATTAAAATGTTTCAGTCAGTTCCATAAATGTATGTATTCAAGTAATTGTATATTCAAATCCTAGGTCTCAAATCTAAACATAAACCTGTTATCATTATTAACTTAGTGCCAGCAAAGTTCTATGCTAGGATTTTTTAATACACAATTTTAGTTTTTACATATAAGGCAGTGCATGAGCAGGACTTTAAAGATATTTTTTACCATACAGTTGATTTTTGACACAAATTAATCTACTGTTAAGTAGATGACTATGATCAGATGTTTATTGAGTCCAAGGAATACAGGTAGTGAGAGAATGACTTCCTCGCAACACTGTTATGAGAAGTTATAAAAGGAAATAACAAAAATACCAAGAGTGACATGTGATAGAACAACAGTGCAACCACCGGTAGAGCAAGAAAGGATAGATCTTAACTTGAACCAATATGTGATAGGTAAAGAGTAACACTACCAGAATTAAATCAAAATAATATCCATTTTAATCATAGTCAGTTGAAAATGAGAAGGGAAGATCAAGTAATAATTCTATTATAATCTTTATATGGTTGTAGACAATATCATGACAACAATATCATGGTCTAAGGTATAATCATCAATGTGGAGGTATCTGAATAAACCTTCCAACTTGATAAATGAAGGAAGACTGGATTATTGACAGAGACATAACAGGATGTTTACAGATCAGTTGCTTGTGTAATTAGACATAGGTTCGGGCAATGGAAAGAAAAACTGTGTACCACTGGCTTACAAAGAAGTTTTTGGGTGGTATTATGTACATTAATAAGTACAATCAAATCTAATTTATGAAGGGCAACAGCCTTAAAAAAAGATTAAAAGTAAGAGAAAATGGGTAGCCGTATGTAGTGACTTTAATTGATTGTAGATGCCAAGGTATTGGCTTCAACACGAGTATGAAATAAGAGGTCATCAGGGTAATCATGTGAAAGAGTCACTTCCTTGAAATCTAAATGGCAACAATTTGTTAGGTTTAACTCTGCAAATGTTGTACTATGCCTGTGTTTGGTGAACATCAAACTCAGCTGTTTGAGGGAATAGAGAATTTAATTCTAATGTGTTCTAAATAATTAATAGTTCAGGTCAGGGTCCACCACATGGGTCAACATGCTCCCCAAAGACAAGAGAAATTATTTAAGCATTGAAATCTTCTGCTATCTCGAATGAGCCAAACTGCCAGTTGAAACCAATAACAAAGTCTCATATTGCACTTTTAAATGTTAGCCAAATAAATCTTGTAAGGTGGCAGAACTAATAGCAATGAATCTGTCTAATTTGTAACAGCATGTATAGCAAATATATTTTTGAAAAATGGAGGAATTGAGGTTCCAACAAGTAGCAGACAAGGACTGGAAAATAAAACTGCAAGACGGTAGATTTATGATAAGAAACTGAAGCAACAGCAAACAAGACAGTTGTAACTGAGGAGGCAAACCATTGGAAAAAAAAATGTATTACAGTAGTCTGGATTGTGAATAATGATAGGGAATTTTCTTTAGTGGAGGGTTTCGTAGGCAGCTGACTGAATTCTGGTTTTGTTATTTTTTTTCTTGGTTTATCATTCTGAAATGTTTGAGTGTTGAGTTTTCATTGTGCCAGGGATCTAAGTTAACTATAATGCTTTAACAAAATACCTGTAGTGTTGGGATATAGCATGTGATAATACTGCTAAGTATAAAATGAATGTACGACTGTACTTTGTAAACAGGTAAAACAGTCCTCGAATGGAATTCCATATACCATATTGACTTAGAATTCACTATGTTTAGAATTGTAAAAAAAAAAAAGAGTTACTAGAGTCATAATTAGCATTTTGAATTAATCTATTATTTATCTATTCATTCATCTTTACAGTCTTTTATTTTTCTTGATAGGAAATTACGTTTCAGGGAAAAGTGTCAACATTAAATTTTATAGACCCGTAAGAAAAAAAACATGACACTTTACAAAATTAATTTTCAGCAAATTAAAAGTTGACCTTCTTCTCTGTTCAAAACAGATCCTTGGTTATATAACAAACACGGTGAAGGTGACATCCCTGGCTCTTTTTATGAGCTAAATGTTAGCTTATAATTGCATATGTGTAGATCACATTTTATTAGCGTATGATGCATTTTGATTCAAGAGTTCTGATTTAGGGTTATGCTGACCATCTTGAAGTTTAATTCCTCTGCCAGTTTCCCTTGTGAACCTTTATAAGTTATTAGGTAGGCGCTGTACAATAAAGTGGATACTTAATTATATAGAAAATGCAATTTGGATTGAAAGAAAGTGAATCAAATGGTTAGAAGACAAAAAGACATAATCAGTAAGAAAAAGTCAGCAAACAGTTTACTACAAAAATACCAAAATGACCAGGTGAAGATAAGGTCAAAATGAGTCAAGCATTCATAAAAATAAAAATCTAAGATATTACTGCGGCAGGTAGACTGAGTGAAAGATGAAATGAAAAACTTCACAGGTTCTAAACTACAGATAAAAGAGAAACAAATGGGTTAACTCAGAAGTCTTTTAAAAAAGGTGAATGTCAACATTGAAACATCCTTCGGTGAGGATGGTCAAGTGATTACCCAGCAGCAGTAAACAGGATGAGTCAAGAGACACAATAGGCATATGGATAATGTGGAGTAAAGAACTGAGGGGAGTGTTTCTGAGGCTGTAGAGTGATACCTAATGAAAAGCTCATGCCAGTTTGCAGATGGAAGGTTTAGGCTAGATCAGTCAGCACAACATGACTAGTTTCATAGGTTGTGCTGTCCCACACCTAAAAACTCAGCATTTTACATGCATTTACAAACCTTACCTTAAAGTATTACATTTACTTAACAAGTCCATACATAGGCTGTGCAGCAAATTTACATGGTGAGTGATACAAATACATTACCAACATGATATTTTTATCAGCCTTGTTCCAGCTTTTCATTAAGTAAAATGTGTTTTATTTTAAAAGAGTTACTTAGATTCTAGTGAGATTTCCTTGCTGTTCCACATCACACAGAAATTCTGATATTTTCAGATAAGTTTTTATTCTTTCCCTTCCATATAGTAGAAAGGATTTTAATGGAATGCACAACATGGTCATTACTTCCTTCACACTTGGACTCAATGATAACTCACTAAAAGTGATAATAAGTCTAGCCCAGTGACTGGCTCCTTCACACAGCTGGTGGCTCTTATCATCCAACAACTTAGATCATGAAATCACTGCAAGCCTGCCAAATTTGTTAACTACAGTCTCTGATGCACACTTCAACAGTCAAATGGCAATTTTCAAGAGGAGACGATTGAAATTTATTTTACTTCAGCTCTCGTGAAGCTATACACACTTACTTGAAAATCATACAGCCTTCAGCTTATTAGTGGATGTAAGAATCAATTAGATCTGTCCAGCTACAAGCCATGAGTATTACTGTGAAAACAGTTACATAGCCTTAAACAAAATCCTGCCAAATTTGCTGAAGTGCAGTTCTTTATTACAATAGGGAACCTTTGTGATACTTGAGTAAATATTTATTGTATTTGATAAGACACTGCACTTTAAAACCCACTATCCTACAAAACCAGTCACCTTTTTAGGCCTCACTTCCAGCATGATTCCGTACGTATACTATATAAAAGTAAATTAAGTAAATTATAAAATTACATACATGAAAAATAAATAAATTAAAGGCAGTAGCCCCACAGGAGTTTCCCAATGTATGGAATCTCTTAGCTTCTTGTCTCCACCCTATACACTCCAGTCCATAGTACTCTTGCTGTCCTTTGCTTTGCCCTATACCTTCTTGAGCTTTGGATACAAAGTTGGAACCTAATATTTAAATACAGCTTTTCAGCAGGTATATAAATAAGAAAGAAAAAGAAGACGGTTCTGATTATAAATATTATAAGACTAAGATTTTGTTTTTTCAGTGTATGTTTTATTGTTTGTAGACATTTTAGCATATATGTTAAGATCTAGGGACTCATGTATAATGCCATGCATAGAATTCACACTAAAACATGGCGTACAGACAGCAGTGGAAATGTGCATACACACAAAAAAATTCAGATGCACAAAAGTGTGTGTAAGCCAACTTCCACGCACTTCCGCTCCATAAATCCCTGTCAGCATGAAAAGTAATGCACGTGCCTGCCGCCCCACCCTGACTCCTCCCAGAATTACACCTCTTTGAATATGCAAATCAATATAAATAGCCCCTTAAATTCAGTGTTTTGTGAAAAAACAATGGCAAAAGAATGGCAAAAAAGAAGAATTTCAGGGAATGTGAAGTGTAAGGTTTAGTAGTAGTATAAACAACAAAAGGAAGTTGATCGAGTGATACAGAGTGGCAGATACATTCGAAAGTTCAAGTTCAGAAAGTCACACAGTGCCCGAAATAAAAAAGAAGTCACACAGTGCCCCCCACCATCTGAATATCATACGAATGCATATGAGGGTACAGAGAAAAGAAAAAAAAATAGGAATAGTGAAGAAAAAAAGGTTGAAATGTCGAGTTTAATATTGAAATTTCCACTTTAATCTCATAGTTTATTTTGTCATTAAAGTAGAACGTCGTAAACTTAATGTAAAATCGATATTTAATTTACTAGAATTTCCCAAATCCCATTGTAACTAAAGTAGCACGTTAAATGCTTCGTATTCTATGTGTGTGAATCACTATGTGCTTCTTAAACGGCTTTCTCAATCATAGACAGGAGCATGCAGGCACTGAACCCCACACAGAATACATTACATTCATGATATTACAGCTCTCTGAACATTTTAGAATACTATGACAACATTTTCATGATGTAATACATAAAACATTAAACATGGGGGCATGGTGGTGCAGTGGTAGCGATGAGCTGGCACTCCATCCAAGGATTGTTTGTGCCTCCTGCAAGATGCTTGCTGGGACGTGCGCTACATTAAACGCGCAACACTAAACATTGTTGCGGTACTATCTCTGTCACACATACCAACCCCCAATCCCTGTCCTTCCACTTTCTTTCTCTGCATAATTCTCTACATCACTACAATATAAGCTCTGTAATAAATGTCAAACAAGCTGTAAGCTTAGAACACTGATTCTCCAAAACCTTTAAGGAACATTGAAAAATCTTTGTAATACATGTGTAATTATTCCATTCATCCATCCAGGGTCGTACCATTCTCAGCAAGCATCAAGCACAAGGCAGGAACAATCCCTGGATGGGGCGCCAGCTAATTGCTACCGCTGTGCCACCATGCCCCATGTGTTTAATTATTATCAGTAAACATTATTTACATGAAGTTAACGATTTATCTATAAAATGTAATATGCATACTTTAATGCATTTCACTATAAAAATATCAAGTATATATTCTAACAGCACAGAGCTCTAAGAGGATATCTCTTGGAAATCTAAATTGACTTAAAAGCCAGTCATAATCATCTGTAAATACATGCTCTTTTCTATTAAATTGAATTGAATTCCTTTATTGTCATTGTATGGTATAATGAGATTCAATATGCAAATCCTCCATAAACTTATTTTTATATGAAATGATAAAATAATAATAATACGATAAAAAATGAAAAATGTACAGTAAAGCATAAGTACAATATACATGAACATATTGTGGAGATAGTGCAAATGGTTTATAAAGTGGTTCAGGTTGTGCAATATTACAGCTGTAGTGCAAATTTACAGTGAGGTAATTGTAATTTATAAGCACAAACAGTTCTACTGGGAGCACTTGATGGGCTGATTGAATGTGTTTATAGCTCTTGGGACGAAGCTGTTTCTGAGCCTTGAGATCTGTGCAGGAAAGGCTCTGAAGCGTTTGCCGGATGGGCGAAGTTCAAATAGACTGTGCGCATGGCTGAGTGGAATCCATGCAAATGCTGGTGTCTTTCCTTATGCAGCGTGTGCTATAAATATCCTCCAGGTCTGGAAGCTGTATCCAGATAATCCTCTGCGCTCTAGAGTCAACATGCTTTAGAGCTTTCCGATCAGCTATTGTAGAGCTGTGATTCAACACTCAGATATAATGGGTTAAAATACTCTGAGTGGTACACTGACAGTAACAACACTAAAGCAGCTGTGGTATTTGGAATAGCTTGGCCATTCCGTGCACCATTATATTGTTACAGATTGGCTACAATCAGGTGCCTTAAATTTATGAACAATATGTGGTTAATTTCAGTGAATTTGATAAAGCCTGTGCCATTTATGTCAATCTAAAAAAGAAAGGGAAACCATACAGGAACAATAGCACTGCTTTGACACTGGATGCTGCCAGTTTGCAAAACCGAGCAGAAATCTACGTATGCAAGGGGGAGTGTTGGCATGAGAATGTGCATGGCTTTATGGCAAGTTTAGTTTTTATACATTGCGATGTGAGCATAAAACAGGCGTATGCAACATTTTTGTGCATACACACCGTTTATACATAAGGCCCCTGGTCTCTATTTACAGTTCTTGTAATTGCTTTTTGTACTTTGCAAATGGTGACATTGGTTTACATGTTTAAAATGTAATTAATAATGTTGAAAATCACTCTTCCTGTGATGCTCTTATTGTTTATAATGGGCACTGCTATTTTGTATCTTTTGTGTACATATTTCTATGGTAATTCTACTTAGGGATGATCAGTAGTGTGATGTCATTAATACAGCTATATAAAGATTGGCACCATGCACTTCCTGTTTATCTGAAATTGCACATAGAACCTCAAAACCTTAGCATGTGTGTTTACTCAGTAATTATTGGTGAATTAATTTAGTGCTTTACAATTGCTATTAAATGTTTTGTGTTCTGATTTAGAATTTGACAATACATCAGTCTGACTTTTTGGTTAAGAACTTGGTTTCTGACTTGCATCTCATTTTATGGTACCATATTCTTTACTTTTTACCACTACATGGCACTACAATATATATAGTATATGTATATACTGTATATATTATATGTGTGTGCATGTGTTTGTGTACATGGTTACAAAATAATAGCAAGAAAGTCAAAAGTTTAAAAAATTATCTGTTTATTGACAGCTTAACACGCCGTGTAGCATAAACGACGGTAAACGCAAATTATGAAGTAAATAGAAGAAAAACAAAAAACTCTATCCAATCTGAGCTTTTTTCAACATGTTCCACTCTACCTAGTGGAGTAGCTGGCCCACATACACACCAAAAGCATCTGAAGCAGTATCTCTGTTTCATTCTTTCGCTTTCTTTGTCACGATTCTAGTTGCTTCCTCCTATAATCCTGTGTTTTCCCTACTCTCCTCTCATCTTGTTACTTAGTTTCTCTTTTGGGTTGATGACTTAAATCCAGGTTTACTTCTTGCCAATATCTTGCATCGCTTTGTGATAACACAAGCAGTCTTACTTTTGTTACAGGATAAGCAGAATAGAATTCTGTCTATTGGCCCCTGGCGTCCCAGCATTTAGAAATCCTAAAAATGTTAAGTCTCCAGGCAGATTACCAGCAGTCCATTTCCTAGAATGGGCAGTACAGTTCTTAGTCATTCCTGTCACTTATGGATCACCTGAATTTCCATCTTGGGCAAATACTATATGTTTCCACTGAGGCTGTAACTCTCTATCACTTATTAATGCATTTCCACAGCCTCCAGTACTGTTGCACAGTGCAATTGTAGTAGTCCATTTGTTCCTACATGTGTAGGATCTCTCACTATACAAGAGATCTTTCTTCCTTTCTCTATCTCTCCACTAGAGGTTTTGTGTAAGAACCCTTCACAATTTTATATATCAGAGTAACTCTTCCTGTTGAAAAGATTCACCAGCTTTCCCTGCAATGAAGACATGTTCTCCCTCATAAAGAAGGACAAATACAATATGAAACTGCAATTAAAGTACAATTAGCATAAAGTCATGCCACTTTTTGTCGAGGAATATTGACAGACATCCCCTAACCTGTACAAATTTCTTCTAAATAAAAGACTAGACTGGTGCTTCTAAAGCAAAGAATCTGTTAAATTGGATTTACAGGAAAATTATTTTACGCTGCAACTTGTCATTTCAGGAAGCTTTAAAACTGGGATAAATGGAGCAAAAAGTACCCAATTGGGGAGTAAAATAACACTTAGCTGGCCCTTAATCTTCTAGAGTATCACAGAAAGGAAAAATGAAAGCTCTCATAATTAATGGCATTGAATAACAGCAGGGTGGGCAGCATTTATCAAAGAAACAGCAACCCATAAAGGAAGATTGCTGTTACAAATATCCTAGAAGAGTGATGGACAATGTAAAGGACTAAACTTGCATCCCCTACAATACAAAGCCTAATCAATAATATCTCAGTACATTGTTACACTTAAAATTGTCCAAATGTCTATTTGAAAATATTAACACTGGACTCTAAAACCTCATTTTGGATGATGATATCCACAATAGTCATCTAATTCAAACCTGAATAATAAAAATGCTTTGCAGTTATTCTTGACAAAACACCATGATATAAAATTCTGAAACACTCTAATTAACCCTCTGGACACCTAAAAGCATCAAAATCAACATTGTGGGGGTCCCTGAACAAAATAAATTTTAAAACATATTATGGTGTTATAAGTCACAAAGTGGCTATTAATGTATTTGTGAGAAAATATTCTCAAATAATAATTGATGCAAAGGTTATTGTTAGGGTTGTTTCCTTTTGATTTAGCCTGCATTATCTTTGAAATGCATAGTTAATTTCCTACTATACTAGTCTTTAAAAGACTTTTTAAATCCAATGTGAAAAAGTGTGAACAGCAGTAATGTGATGACATTTCTTAATTTTTTATGATCTTTGATATCATACCATAGATTAACACTATGGTGGAACTCAATTATATAAATATAATCTGAAATAAAATTAAACTGTGCAAGAGTTTTGAAATGATAATCGTCTGCACCCCCAAGGATGTACATGGTAGGCTGATTGCCTGTATTCCTGTCATGGACTGGCTCCTTTACACATATCTTACACTCAGTGTTGCTAGGATAGGCTGTTTCCCCCATGACCCTGAATTGAATCAGGTGTCTGAAAATGTTCTGTTAGGCTGTACTTATTAATCACAATTCAGTTGTTTTATCCCTTGTGAAAGTTTTAATTTGACTAGCGAAGAATAGCCAATAAAGACTTTTACTCAAATATTAGTCAGTATGCTGAATGTCCAGAGTAACTCCTGCAACCACACCATATCTACCTCATGAATGTTTGTTCTCTTTTATTTTCACATTTAGATTAATTTTGTATTGTTACTACAATAACTTGCTAAATGTCATTTTACTCAGCAGAAACATTACTTTCATTTCACAGAAAATGTAAGCATCACCTGGTGTAAAAATATTTACACTACATGCAACCAATTTCCTTGCACACTAGTTCCCACTTTGTGTTGTGAAGAAGGTGGAGTCTTTCCAAGCAACAGAAGGCATGCAGGATGAACTATCAAAAATATTCTGTATTGGTTTAATGATTTAGTTGTATCATTTATTAAATCTTTATTATGATCTTTAATAAATCTAATTTAAGCCTGAGCATAAGCATTTGTTATTAATCAATTGTTAAGGAATACTTTTTTCATATTTTTCAAGTCGATTATTTTTTCTAAATCATGGTATACATTAATTTGGCACAGAAAATTGTCTTCTTAAGCAATGTACTTTTTTTTTTTTACAAGTTTTAAATTTTGCCTATGGGACACTAATCCAAATATAAAAGATATAAAACTTATCCAATACATCCATTTTCAAGCAAGAATATTGTCAAGTATTGATCTATACCTTAAGATTTAAGTAATTTATAGAAAAATATTTTTATGAGATTCTACCATTTACAAAAGACTTTCCACTGTGTTTTACATCTAATTGACAGTCTTCCCCTGTGGCAATCTTTCACCACCTGGGGTGTGGTTTCCTGTAGTTTGTTTTTATGTATGCTGCAATTGCCGTTGTTCTTTTGAGTGTGATTTGAGCACCTAGGGTAAGATTTTTCTCAGGATTTAGACAAATAAGCTTATTATATATTTACTCACACAAAAATACCCATCCACATTCCCATTCACTGTAATTTGGAATTGCCAGTTCAGCCAGCCTGCGGGGGTGTGCAAATTCGAGATTCCAATCCAGAATGCTCTATCTATGACTGTCCTACCATGCCACTCTACATAAGAGCTAATCATTTATTTAGCATTCAGTTTACTAGTAAGAAACACTTCCCTTGCTAACACTATATGGCTCAATTTTTCAAATGGCCTCACTTTCAGCAGCAGTGCAATAATTCAACTGGAAAACATTTGGTACTGCAGTAAGCTTCAGAATTGTTAATCAGGAACATCTTCTTTTCCTCTTAGGCTGTGAGTAGTAGTCCTTGGAAATGCAAGCTCCACAAACTTGGAGATCAATTTTCTGCAGCTCTTCTACTGGATTGTTCACATCAGACCTACAGTAAGTGCTACAAGCCATAACTTCAAGGTGTCAAAATGACCATATGGGGGTCAATGGAAACTGTAAACACTTGATTTTTTTATTTTACATTCACATCCCAGATATGCACAGTTTCAAGACATTTTGGTAGAAAGACAATGTCAAGCTAAAAATCTTTAGACAGATGTGTAGTTTTGTGCTGTTTTACTTACATATTTAAATGAAAACTCCACCCATGATAGTCATTGTGAATCCCTATGACAGACAAAATAGTGCCAGGAATCTATCATAAAATATATTACTTTCTGTTTTCTTTTGTTATCATAAACATACTCAAAATTAGCAAAGTACGTTTTCTAAAATTGTAACCTTTGTCACTTCTAAGTGGACATACAGTATTTAATATGTATTAAAGCTTTTTAATGTTTGGATAGTCCCTTAGACCCCATTTTAAACTGCACAAACAGTACTAAGTATTTTTTTTTAATTACAAAAAATTATTTACTTAACTTCTTAGATTGTACACCCATTTTTCATATATGCTGAGACACACTGATACTAAGATATTTTTTTAAACTACTAGAGATCATTTTGTTTGCAAAGTGTTATACATAATGTTTGATATCAAAATGGTGTATTGCATGTTGTTTTTGTTTTTGCCTGCAAAGAAGACCAAACTTGTGTGTCAGAGTTGGAAGCTTCTCTTCTTTTGTTTGCAACTGTATAACTATGGACAGGTTTGATTTAACATGCAGGCTCCTATCCAGTAAAATACAGGAGTATTTCAGCTCTCAAGTGCTGCCAGTCATGTTTTCCATGTCATGTGGATAATGAGATAAGGCAAACTGAATAAGAATTGTCAGGGCCACCTAATGGATTGCCATTTTGAAAATCAGAATGACTGATTTTTTTTCTTTCTCCAATTGGATCTCTAAATTCTCTAGGTCCTTCCCTTTCAAACAAGGTATAGCTTGTTTTTGCACGACCTACAGATTGTGAGTTATTAAAAGAGAACTAGAAGCTGGGAGAATGTGGCTATGTTTACAAAGTTCCATAAGGAGTCAGACAGAGAAAGGATCACCTTCACACGTTTGTAGCAGCATTTAAGAAGAATGATTTCTGCACGAAAACAACCCCATGACTGAGATGAGAAGCTTTGAGAATTAAGATAGAGGATAGTGAAAGGGATAGATCTGACGTAGATTCGATTAACTTTTGCATCAGAGATGCTTTTACTGACATTGAAGATTTTGGGGGTGTTGTGTAGGTATGTTCCTGCTTTCTATCAGAATCAGAATCACTTTTATTTGCAGTGCTTAATGTACAGGAAAATAACTTGATTGCTTTGGAGCTGCTTATAACATAAAACAACATCATGTACAAATAACTAAATAACAAAAGCTAAATAAATACATTATAAACTGTTCCATAATAGTGCACTTATAAAAGAGATGTGCAAATGATGACGTGCAAGTGAAGGAGTGAATATAGTGTATAGTATACTGTATAATGCGTATGCACATGCACAGACATACACATATATAAATATACTGTACATACACACATACTGTATCTTCATACAGTATATGAGAAAACATATTAGTAAGAGAGGAAGACAGGTTAAATTACTGGCTTTGGGAAGGAAACTGTTTTAAATGTCACTAATAGTTTTAGTTTTCATTGACCTAAAGTGTTTACTAGAGGAGAGGTTTTGGAACAAGTGATAACCAGGGTGAGATAAGTCAACGATGATACCTTTGACATGGTTAGTGACACTAGATACATACAGGTCTGCAACAGATAACAGTGATGTGAAGAATAGGGCATACATGCTTTATTCATATTATATAGCTATAGTAGGTGCCAATGATCTTAATAGTTATTGAATGTTTTTACCGTTTAATTGTGTACAGTATATGTCCCAAATTACTCAATTCACATAATAATGTAACACATACATGATTCTTGTGATTATATATACTTGTATGAGTGTGTATATACTGTGTGTGTGTATGTAGATAGATAGATACCTTATTAATCCCAAGGGGAAATTCACAAAAGGAGATATATATATATACTGTATATAACGTATATAAATATTATATATATATATGTGTGTGTGTGTGTGTGTGTGTGTGTGTGTGTGTGTGTGTGTGTGTGATGTATTCACATATATTTGAAATGAAGATCCACCTCACCCTCTCAGTCATTGGTCAAGAGTTCTATCCTAATTCAAACAGTCAATCCCATGTGACTTGCGTATCCTGTTTATGATGTGTGCCAATTTAAAATTTTTGCTAAAAAAAACATGTAGCTTGCACATTTTGAGCATGCAGCTGGATAATGGACATGGGGATTTTGTGACACATGTAAACGTCCAATTTTTTATTTTATTTTTTTCATGGATATTTTTACATTGTTTGCTTTTGTACAGCATTGTTTACCACTGAATTGTATTATATCATAAACATTTTTATCTCTGTTCTTTATGTAAGCATGAGATTAAAAACTTTTCTCGGCCATCACAACAAACAACATGGGGTATGCAACATATAAAAACATTTTTTGGGGTGGCGTATTCCTTTAAGAATTCAGTTTCCTATGGCAAATTAATGTATTTTCTGACTGTTAAAATTAACTTTGACTTGAAAAATACCTAACTTATCCTTTAAAACAATTATCTTGCCATCCAAGGACAGCATTTAGTTCTATGTAGGATTGGATCCAGGGCTTACAGTATTTCAAATGAGATGGCCAGTCTTGGGAAACAGGGAGGATAGCTGTATACCAAATTTAGTGCATGTTACTCCTTTTGCATATTGTGGCATTAAAACACAATGCTGAGAGAAGCTGAGATAAAATGAAAGGGTGTCATGTTTACCTCTCTATTAAATTTTTGGAAATACAATTGCAGCTTTGTCTATGGTAGAGGAATTGAAAGTAAAGCAGGGTATTTAAATGGTAAATGGAAGAAACAGAAACACAAAGTTGTTCAATTGTGCAAGAGTCAGTAAGCATAAGAAACCAAATAAAATAAATTTATAAATTAATATTTTGGCTTTGCATAGAAAAGAAAAAATATGTATATACAACAAGGGCAGGTATTTCAGATTATTCCTTTGTATTTTTTTAAAACATGAACACAACTGCATTAAAAAAAAGAAAGAGCAAAAAACACAAGTGTTGCTAGATAACATAGATGCACAGACGTAGTTATTTGTAGTGAAGTCGCCATGTTAACTAACCAGTTTATTGTTCAGGACAATAACAGAATGGGTATAGTAAGGCCTCACAAGTGTGCTGCTTAGTGTCACATTTTGGAAAATTTTAATAAAAAGGGCTAGTGTTCACTTTAGGAGACTGACAAATGTCAAAGAGAAAGGAAATGCTATCAGCATGGAAGTTTACTTTAGAGTTAGATATCAGCACACAGTCTTCTGGTCAAGGGCTTCCAGAAAGAAATTCCCAGACACCACTTTGCACCTTTATCAGAAGCTCAGGAACAGAGGGTAATGTGTAGAGAGAGCAGAGGAAGAGATATGATGAAATGTCCAGATGGCTAAACAAGTTTAAACTGTAAATAGAGATGTACTGTAAATGAATAATTATCCTGATATGTGATTGTATTCTCTGGTAACTGACTTTAACTCCATTAAAAAGATTATTATTACTTTTGACGGAGCTGAAAGTAGTCCAGAAAATCTTGCTGTACAGAATAAAATATGGTGTATATTTGTGATACATTTTCATTTAAAATGAAAACAATCTTTATTTGCGCAGTTTGACAGTACTAGCTAAGATACCTACTCCTCTGTGACTCTGCATTATCAAAGATTTGACACTACAAAATTTACAAATATGCATTTTTCATTCACTCAAGTGATTCTGTACTTTGACTCAGTTTGTATTACCATGTTGATTAGAAAACCTTGAGAAATGCTTGTCAGATACTTTTCTGTGTTTCTTGTACTGTATACAATATCATACAGTTTAGTACAGCTGCTATTAATGTATTGCTTGCTTCTTTGTGATGTTATTTCTGTTAAAGCAGCTATATAAAATAAAGACTGACTGACTTATTTTACAAATTGAAGACAGGTATAAATTGTGAATACTTACTGAGAAATGGTGAACAAGCAAGCAGACTTTGAATGTGCAACTATTTAGCCTTAAGATCAACTTGTAGGTCAGTATGGAAAATAATAAGTTTGACATCCATTAAAAGCAGCAGTGGTCACTATATTTCCCTTCCAAAGAGCTCCCTTATGTAACGTCAGCTACAATTATAAATAAAATTCACCGCACAGAATTTACACCGTGAATTGTTCGGCACTAGAGCTAACAGGCTGCGTAAAAGATTTAAAGAAAACAGATTGCTTAAAAACACTACACTGTACATATCCAGACTTTAAAACATTTGCTATTGAGCCTCTTCTCCACCAAGCAACATTTACTTACTCATTCAAATTTTAACCTTGAGTTATTGCCTGACTTTGAGTGAAGACTTATGAGCATCTCTATCGTCTGTGCAATGTGCCCTGCTATGGTACTTGCAACAAAAGAAACAACTTTAAAACAGCTTAACAATCAAACATGAAAAATGGTCTTTCAGTTATTGTCTAATTTTTTAATTGTGAAATATTTATGAATTTGACTAAACTAGTTAACAAAAAATGGTAACACATCTAGACCACTCCTTTTACAACATAAACCAGAAAATCTAGTCAACAAGGGGACATTAATCAAAAGAACTACAGCAGTATCTGTTTAATTATAATTGTAATTCTATGTAATTATAATTATATGTACTTATAAAAAGTGAATTAGGGATGGAAAAGGACAAAGCATCTGCGTAGGTCTTGTCTCATGCCATCTGCAGAGGGAATCAGCAAGATATCTCAAAGTGCAAGGAAAACCTGTCAAATCCTTAGTTTGTAATGTGCAAACAAATATTTAATAAGGCTAGTTATCTGGAATATAACACATTTGCTGTTCAACGTGAACTGTTGCAACGTTTTGCTTTGTAAATCTTTAACAGGCACATCTGGAAGGAATACCTTTCACTAGTGAACTGGGCTAATTTATTCGTGGTACTTATTAATTCCCCTTGTTGTAGCACCATGTGAACGCAACTGGTTTCTTTATTTGCTTGTATGTTGAGTCGAGCATTTATTTTTCCAATCGCACAACAAATTTCTTTGTCTAAATTACTTTAAACAGAACAGTCCTTGAAATGCTAAGCCACCAACCTCTTCTCATCATTAACAAGTAACCTCACTGACCCCCCATGACCTTGTCTCATTCTGGAGGTTCGAAAACAGCTTTAATGGGAACAGATTTTTCAAGCCTATGAAAATGCTAAGTAGTTTCTTTCTTTTTTTTTTTTTTTTTTTTTTTTTACGGCATTCTGCTAATAAAGGAAAGTGTGATGACAGATGTGAAACTCACACCAGGCTGATCCTTGCTGGAAAAGGACAACTGGGAGGATCCCTTTGGATGCTGGCCCTGCAAAAAGAGACATTGTTGTCATGAAGAGGTGCGCAGATAATCTGAAAAAAGCTTACACAAAATTAATTTTTAAATAACACTATACCGAGTTCACACCAATGATTCCCCTATTTGCAGTGACCTTAGTATATCTGTACTCTAACAAATTAATTTTTTTTTAATTTGTATGCAGTACTTTCATGAAAGTGAAATAATTTCAAACTAATTTTAAAATTATAACACGTTTTAAAATTTAATTTCAATATGCAAGACGAAGTGCCATAAAATGAAGTTTACAGTGCTGGAATAATGGAAGCCAACTAAAGATATTATTAACATTGTCGAGGAAAAATGATTGCTATTGCATAGTTTTAAGAATTTGTTAAACAATTTACTTTTTTCCCATAATGACAGCTATTGCCGGTAACATTTCTTCTGCTTTCACACATTTCAGTGTTCAGCTCGTAATAAAAATAATAAATGCACTTTTTTAACAAAGGTATTTAGCCCTACAGACTATCGATAAGCTAACCTGCTGAGATGCAATTTGATTTCAAGATGTTTATACGGAAACCATTAGGGTTTTCCATAAAGAACAACTATATGTTAAAGCTATTTAGAATTTAGAGCTGAAAGTAAAATGTTTAAGTCATCTAAATTGTAGCTGCAATTTCAAAGCTTTCACTCTACACAGCAATTCATATGCATGAGGTGTCTTTATCGTCATAAATCTTTCAGGCTTATCTTCAGTCGACTTGTGCTTCTTTGTTGTTTCCTCAACTCAACTTATTTAATTACAAGTGTCAAAGCTGGAATTTCATTTTCTTTTATTATATCAGTGACAGAGGATATTATAAAGCAGATAAATTCATTCTTTAGTCGGTTTTGCATTTTCACTCTTTCCTCTTGAAATATGTATTTGAACACCTATCTCTGTTGAACTATCTAAGTGAAAATGAGAAATGGCAGTTGCTCCACTCATAAGGCAAAGGTTGCTTTATATTTCTCTTTCAGGACAACACATGCTTTGATTGGCTTATCACAAAATGCATATTAAAAGAACACAAGTCCAGTATCATTTATGATTGTAATTTAAAACAATGGATAGGAAATGACAGAATATTTGCAAAAAAGATTAGAAACTATGTTGTGCCACGTTGTACATTACTTTGTTCAGGACATTAACATTATCACTAGCCCAATACAAATTTTTCCTTCAACAAAAGAAGGTCACGTGGTACTGATTATAGGTGGGAACACTAAATTGTGGGTTCAGCTGATAAAATAAATTATCATGCTGTATATCATCACATGGCAATCATGGTAGTGCAGCAGATGGTAGTGGAGTTGACATGTACATCCTTTGTTCATACGGAGTCTCTGCATCTTCATCCCTATTTCATACTGACTGCATTATCAACATCTATATATTGGGCAGCATAAGTATGTGTGCCTTGAGGTAAACTGAAATCCAACTTTGGCTACTGTAAGAGAATTAACATGCAATAAAAACAAAAAAAAAGGAGAAACACAACCAGGGAATGAAAAGGCAGAAAGGAGTTCTCTATAATTGAAGAGCTCAGTTCCAAAATCAGCTAAGTACAAAAGATAAATTTTGGAGATAAATAGGAAAATCTGGGTCTGTAAGCACATTTTGAAACTAAATCCCTAAAACTGTAGCGCTACACTGTTGCAATTAGCAGGTTTTGAAGCTCAAACATATTTTCGGCGCATGACCAACTGCATGAAAAGTCACAATCACGTGTTCACTAAATTTTACCAAAAGGTGTAATTAGCAAATTTTGGAACTCACATCTTCAATTATGGGGCTAGCAAAAAAGTTGTCCCAGGACAGGAAAGGGTCAGAAAATTATTGGTCAAAATCTGAAAAATGTAATTCAAAATCTTTGTCAAAAAACAAAGTAAGAAGTGCAAAACAAAGCAGATATACGCATCACTATCTTTTATAGGGGGAATGCGATGACATCACAGATCACAAGTCAAATGATTAGTAATAGAGTTGCTTTATAAACAATATCACAATGTTATACTGTAAATGACTAATGTGAAAACAACAAAAGTAATTTGTGCAATTTTTAATGGCAAATTTTTTGCAAAAAGGATTCCTGACACTGCTCAGGATGAATTTCTGCCATGCACCAATTTCTACTTTGAAATTTCTTACTCTGTGATCTTGTTCTAGAAAATAATAATAATAATAATTCATTACATTTATATAGTGCTTTTCTCAGCACTCAATGCGCTATCTACACAGGGAGGAACCGGGAAGCGAACCCACAATCTTCCACAGTCTCCTTACTGCAAAGCAGCAGCACTACCAAAATGGATAGAAATGGTAATTTTTAGAAATATCCCAAGTATGATTATTACTATTGTTAATAATTTTATGGTACTGTACATTTTATATTTACTATAGGAAAAAGCTAACTCCAAACAGACTTTGCACACTATTGGATTTGAGACGACATAAATTTGAATTAAAACATTTCTTATCTTTTTGTTTTTTGACATGCCTAACATAATTTTGCTCAGCAGTTTTCATTTTGGTACGTTAACTCTACTAAAGCTGCACTTGTATAACAAAGACCCTTTCCCAATAAATCTGATAACATTTATGGTACGTACTGATGTTATAAGCAATAAACGTATACTCATATAAAAATATGTCCAAGTAGTTTAAAAATATTCTTTCTTAGACTCTAACTAACATTCTTTTAGGACTATGCCACACACGCCATGTCCCATATGACTGTTTCAATTACATATGTTGCCACCCTGTCTTGCCGAACACACTATTTATATAAACAAAGTCTTTCTCCTTCTTTAATGTTAAGATAGTAAAAAAATAACTTCTTTGTTGTAGCATTTTAAAATCCATCCATCCATCCATCCATTTTCTAACCCGCTGAATCCGAACACAGGGTCACGGGGGTCTGCTGGAGCCAATCCCAGCCAACACAGGGCACAAGGCAGGAAACAATCCTGGTCAGGGTGCCAACCCACCGCAGGACGCATTTTAAAATCTTTTTTCTAATAGTTTTATATTATGCTGTCGAAAATAAATGAATGATCAGTTCTTTCACATAAATGTATTAATAGTTTGTTTTTTTATTGCTTGCTTTTTATACAACTACAATACATTAAATGCTTTTCTCTTTCATTGCATCATTTACTTTACAAACAAAAGCCACTATGGTCAGTTAATGAACCAAATTACTTAAATTATATGGATGACATTTGAATAATAAATACCTTACAAAAGATTAAATATAAAGAAAACATTTGCTTTCACAAATGCTGTTGCATACATTAGATGGGTATTGCTACGAAATATTAATCAGGAAGAAGAATGCATCGATTTATCCTTTTTTTCTTCAAGCCAGCATTTCTCATTTAAAGCATTGGCTGATCTATTATAGACGCACAGTTGGTCTGGGTCATTTGCAAAACTTTTACACAAACCCCCAAAATAATATTTTTTTACATAATACAAATACTAGAACATTAACAGTGACATCTATTAAAATTTCAGTGTGAAGTACTTAATATTATTCTTGAAGTAATGTGGGCTGTCTCTGCTGAGAAATTTGCTCAAGATGATACCCTCTTCTGAGCTGCTCATCCACACTGAAACAGCAGCAGCAGTACTCAATCTTTGGGATTTTGGACTACAGAGCAGCCATTGCAGCAAGAGGAACTAAAGAAGTGCAGTACCTTAGGTATATATAGAGGTCATTCTTATATCATGATTAATGAAATTCAGCCTTAAAGTGCTAAACACTTTCTCTAAAAAAAAAAAACTTATTAGCTGTCCACCAGCATTATACTCTTTCATATCACACTCAAGTATATAGAGACTTGATATGGCTTTCATTATCTGCCTAAAAGCCAATCCAGTTTTAGATTTGTAAATATACTGGCACCTAAGCATTTTTATCTTTTAGGTATTACACAAAAATTCTTTTTCTTATTCATTAAAATGAGGTCATTGTTGATAATTAAGGGAAAAACCTTCAAAGGGTGTATTCAATTTTTTTCAGTTGTTTAATGTTTTTTTCTGTTTTTCTGTTTAGCAAAAAGGGATTAAAAGCAAAATTCCTCCAGCATGTGGTAACTAATCACTTGGTCACAAGTTACCTCTATTTATTGACCATAGATTTTTTTCTGCATTGATGCATGTTGAAAACTTCATAGGTTCTTCCTGTCCACAACAAAGTCAAGTACACAGAATAGCTGTGATTGCCTACCTAGAGGCCCATTCACATTACTTTGCTTTCATTGAAAAGCGCAGTTATTTGTCTCTGTTTTCACATTTGGTCCACTCTACCCTGGTGTTATCATACTCCAAAAGCAGAGACTCTCCAGAGTTGTATACTTCTGTAAATGCAGCCTCACTGCTCTAATATAAATAGGTGAAAAAACAGGTTTTCATGCTTTTTTACTTGGCCCTTCCTTGATTGGGTCCTGTTTATTACAAGTTCTTATTTTCTGATTGGTCACCCTTCATGGAAGAAAAACATATTCCAACATAGACAGACAGGCTGCTTTCCATGGTGCTTGTTGTGTTGCCTACCCATATGCATCTAAATTGTGTTTTGTACATTTTGAATGCCACATACATGTGCAAAAGGCAAATAATACACAAGTCACTATGGTTTTGTGGTAAATCCCATGGATGGTAGCATTACCATCCCTTTAAGGATTTTTCTGTCGATGTGCATATCCCCAGTGTAGGCAAACATTTATTCCATATATGCTTTACTTTTGAAAATAATATGAAAATTGTGGTGTGAACAGAAATTTCAATTCAAATTCAAGCACTCAGTTTTCTTAAATGAAAACGTAGCAATGTAGATGTTGCCTAAAAAAACACAAATCCTGGGTGACCAATATAAGCTCGGGCATGAAGACAGAATTTCAGAGTGATGATCCAAAAAGAAAGTAGGTAGAATCACTTACAATTAGCTTACAATTATAGAAAGTCACAGACAAAATTAAATCAAGAGAAGAAAAAATCGGAAAACCATGCAAAAAAGTTACTGGGAGTCTCAAGCAGCATGAAATCACCTCAGCTCCATCTCTAATAAATTGTGCTCAATTACTATTCTTCTAAAATCCATCCTTGGAGCAACTGTACTTTATAACATATGATAACTTGCGAGAAATTTTACAGCCTTATCCAAAACCCCATATTCTCTACCTTTTCATTAGTTTTGGACAAAAATGCATTAAAGCTGTCACCAAAATGTCAGTAAACTCCATCAGTGGCCCTTTGACTCGTCATTAACAAAGTTGTGGTTTTAAAATGTGGCATTCTGCTTTTTACTATTAGTCAGGTGGGCCTGAAGTTTTATTCTCATATGAGTTAGGAAAAAAAAAAAGCTAGAGAAAGTATTTTTCCTTTCCTGTGACCCTTGTATAAAATAAGATTTATTACTAGTAGTCATGCTGTATATTAATATTGTACACACACCATTGAGTTTGAACAACAAAAAGTTTGAATTATATGCAGCTTTCTTGGAATTTAGAAAAAAAGTTTAATATTTTAGAAAAGTTTAATATTTAGTAATTATTATACATAAAAAAGAAAAAAATCTTGTCTTTAGTTAACTAATGTCAGCAGCAGATAGTGATCACCATTTATGGTAATTTTATGTAATATTCCCTCTAGCTCTTACTGCAGCTTCACATGTCCCTAAGGTTTTACAAAATTCCAGTCTTAAATAATGGAAGTGTGACCCATTTATAACTTCAGCAGCTAAGGACTAGCCTATATAGTGACTATAGTTTACTAGCACCTTGTCCTTTTGTGTTTGGATTAGGTAGGTTTGAAAATGAATGGATGGATCAGTGCTTTATTTATATTTTAAGACTTGTCTATATAAACCAGTACTGGTAACAAATGCAAGATTAATAAAAGTAGCTCTGTATGTATTACCAAGAATAGGTTCCACATTACCCATTTGCCTACTTATCTAGCCACTTTTAGTGAATATGAGGAGTGTTCAAATTATTGACCACTCTCTCTTGCTTAGCATTTTTAAGATATGGAACTGTTTAGGAACTTGCAGACTCTAGTGCTCACTTATTAAATTATCAAAACATAACCATTCATGCACTTTTTTTTAAAAGTTTTTCTTGTTAAACTGAACATGGAAAAATTTTTTTTTTCTGAACCAGCAGGTTAGGCACGAGTTAAAAAGTCTCCTTCTGAAGCTCACTATAAAGTGCTGCATAAATAAAGATTGATTGATTACAAGTGACAATTCATCTACACTGCATAGCCATAAAATCATGTGGTTCAAGCGAGACTGCTACAACAGGTAAGGCGTACAGCATCATCACTTCTTAATCATAACAAATGAAAATCTGAAAGACAGCAGGGTGTAATATTGTATTAAATAAGCTTTGGCACAAGAAAATGAACCTAGTTATACAAAGAAAAACAAAGTCCATGTAAGACTGCAAAGTAAAAGGAAAAAGTACTTGACTAGTACAGAACATGATTCTGTTAATTACAAGTTTTGCATAATGGTGCTGATTAGTTACACATGAACAATAAGGAATAATAATATTGTTACTGCTCTGCAACATAGAAAACTGCTTATTTCTGTTAAATAATTTTTAAAGATGGCTTAGTTAATTAAACAAAGGAAGTTAATGTAATCACTCATTAGAACAGCTTTACAAAGTCTAAGTAGATTGTAATTGATGGAAGAAGATGAAATGATTAATCTCCCAGATTTATCAAACATCTCCTGCATAGCATCCTCCAACATTCAGAAGCACATACTTCATCAGATAAAATGCTTATTTGTGACCTGTGAGTAGTAGCTAAGTTTATTATAATTTTGTCAATTGCTGGAAGAATAGCAATGTAGTGCCTCACAGGCACATCATGATAGAATGAATCAGGTCTAATCATAGGTTTTGCTTAGTCAAAAATCCCAGAGACCCTTCTTGCATAAAAACCCTTTTGTAAATTTCCAGCAACCTCGACCATGCTTCAGAGGCCCATCTTATCAGGAACTAGAGTCTTCTTAAATGCATATCTTGGTATCAGTCACTCTCTGACAGGATTTCTACTCATAGGTACAGTATATACTTACAAAAGACTACAGGTCAACTGTTCATACACATATCTAATCATATATGGTAAGTGAAATCCAACCAAATGCATCCTTCCATCATTTAAAATTAAGGTGTGACTTAATGCACTAAAAATCACAAAATCGAGAAACTAGAAATGTGTATGATAAACACTAATACCTGATTCACAACGATGACAGAAGCAGCATATAGACCACATCAGTCCATGGATCCATGTAATGGTATAGAATACATTTTTATGATACACACTGCACCATTGATATGAGCAGAGCACATTTTAAATACCTCAGGATAACTGAACACAACTGTTTGTGACACATATATTCATGGCAGCATTGTACCCTTCTGTGAATGGGCTTTTTCAGCAGGCTACTTCAAGGAAATTCTAAGAATAGTTCCAGGAATATAAAAGTGAATTCAGCTCCCAACTCCACCAGACCCCAATCCTTTCAAGAATGTGTGGGGTAAGATGGAAAAGGCAATTTTTAGTGGCACTAATTTACAACAACTGAAGGACGCACTGAACCTGATGTGGGGGCAACATCCCTGTTCCTAACTTTAACACTTTAAAGTCAATGCCCTAAAGAATATTCATTAATCTAAAGGCAAATCAGAAGCACATTTATTAATAAAAAGCCTCTGAATGTGACCTATAGACTTCTATGGTCATGAATGGTCCAAATATAATTTTTGTCAATATATGTACAAGCATTTTTAATCTTATTGTTTCATATCCCATGAATTTCGTTTTTATACACTCTGCAGCCTTTTGTTTTGTAACAAAAATACATGCACCAAGTGCTGTAGCCTCCTCAAAGGTGAGATTGTCACACAGGTACGCAAGGGAGGCAGCTAAAGGGCTCAAGTAGTGACAATTCCATGTCTGACCTGGGGGTGGCGAGGTGCACTGACTTTTTCTCTCAATCCTCTGCAGACCATTCACGGGAAATTCCACAGGGTTCCGCCGCCCGTGATGACATTATTTCCTGCCCAGATGACGTCACTTCTGTTTCCAGCACCCGTGATGGCGACACTTCCGGTTCAGGTGCCAGTGATGACGTCACTTCCTATCCAGATAACATCACTTCCATTCCAGAGCTTTAAAGCTGACATCTTTGCCACATGTCATCCATTCTGTTTTGGACATTGAGCCAAACACAGCTCCACAAAATTAACCCTTTTGCAGCCAGGGCATAATACACGGTTGGCTGCCCCAAATGTTTTTATGTGTCATGTCCATTTTTGTGACAAGATATGCTACAAAATCTCTTACATAACTTCTAAACTTACTTACAAAATCCACTGTTCTCAGTCCTTTTTCATTAAATGCCATAGACTGCTAAGTTCTTAATGGAGTGAGTTCATACATACAAGCAAAATTAGTAATAGTGAGAGGGCATCTGCCTTGCCCCATGTCCTTTTTGAAAACAAATAGGTACACCTAAGCTTATTCTGGCAGATGAATATTATGACATTAAAACATTTTGGATGTGAATCGACCATTCAGGCCAACAAAGCTCATTAATCCCTAATTTCACCAAATGACATCAAGTCTAGTTTTGAAAATCCATAAAGTCCTAATACAGTATTTGCTTTACTATCTGGCAACTTATTGCATGTGTTTATAGTTCTTTCTTTGAAGAAAAAACTTTCTAACAGTTGTACAAAATTTACCTTTAAGTTTTCATCTGCTTCCCCATTATCTTGTTGAAGAACTTATTTTAAATAACAGCTTGGATACACTGTACTAATTATATTCATAATTTTGCATGTTTCAATACATTATATCATCTTTGAATGTCAATTTGCTTAAACTGAAGACTATTTCATCTGTTTAAATCTTTCCTCATAGCTCATACCTCACAGTCCTGGAATCAGCCTAGCTGCTCTTCCCTGTTCTTCCTGTATATATACTGTACTGTGCTATTATACTGTAGCTTACGCTTGACATGTATTCCACACATCAGCTGTGTAACCTAATATCCTATTAGCCATCTTGATTGCTTTGGTGCACTATTGTAGTGTAGATAGTGATGAGTCCACTATGGCATCCTAGGTCCTTCTCATAAGGTGTACTTTCAAGTTTCATACCTTTGATTATGCTTTCCTATCCAACCTTTTTTACATGCTACATGCTATATTTTACATTTATTTGCATTAAATTTCAATTGCCACAAATCTGCAAGTTGGAATTAGGTCCCTCTGTAATGCTTTGGCTGACTCTATATTATCAACCTTTCCACCTATGTAAGTATCATCTCTAAAATGAATCAGCTTGTTTATATATAAATATATAACATATAAACTATGTATATTTATATATAGATTATACATACTGTATATATTTAAAACACCAGCAGCTCCAGCTCATATACCTAAAGGACACCACTTTTAACATCACAAAATTTAAGTATTATGCAACAAAACCTTTTGTGTATAACACAGTTTTGTACCCACCTAAATACTGTGTCTATACCTCCCACTTTCATCACCTCTTATGTGGTACTTCATTTATATTATATTCAGAATGCTTTTGATAAATAACATCTTAAGCACCTCTCTGGTGCTAGCTTTTGTTGCTTCCCCATACAGCTCTAACATATTAGTGAGACATAATGTCTCCCATCTAAGCCCATGTTAACTGTTTACTAATACACCTGTTCTAGACATGTGTTGCTCAATTCACCTCTTTTAAAATTCTGAATAAGAGATGTGCTATTCTTTGTAAAATGCAGACTGATAATGTGACACATCATGCCTACATGACCAGCAAATTGCATCAATACCATAAACAGTGTGGCAATAGTCAAGAAAAACAGCAACAACATGGTGATGCTTTCAAGAAGAACATGATCTAAAATTGTGCTGTATGTGTTATCAAATATATAAGGTTAACATTATGTAATAAGAAAAATGGCAAAATTGAGCGAAAATAGCTTGAAATGATTCTAAAATGAATTTACAGCACAGATAAGGATGAGCTTAACTGTAGACAGAAGCGATGACAGAGCAATGGTAGAAAAAAATATGGGAGCATTTTATTAAAGTTTGCTGCTCAAAAATAATCTAGCCAAGTAAGCAAGAGGTCACAGCACATGAAAGAAACTAAACTCTAACAAAAACTAAGAAATTTCGATGACTAGACATAAGGCTTTCATATCAAGAATAAGAAAGCACAATGCTTGAGCACTGAGCTAAGAGAGTATTAGTTTTCTCCCCTGATGTTTATCATGACTTCTGTACGATTAGTGTTAATGCATGTGGGCTAATAGAATGTGAAAGGAAAGACAAAAGGTAGAACTAAGAGACATACAAGTTAACACAAATACAAAAAAATCTTAATTTTGCAAAATGAATGATAGATGACTGCATTTGTATTTTCCCTCAATTCTGCCAACTCTGCTCATCGTTGTACCACCGCATGTTAGAGGTTCAGTATTTTGCAGGTTGATGATTTAATTGAAACAGTCAGTTCACAAAGATAATGTGAGCATCAAAATAAATTGGGAATGCAAGATTATTGTGTTAAATCCAGGATCATCTGAAAGTCTATATTCAATTTTGATATGGATGAAATCTTGGATAAAATAAAAAAAAAAACTACAGTCTTGTTCTCGAGCAAGGTTACAAAATCAGCATTCTAGCAAAACATTGTTTAAAAACAAATCTGTATAAGCACCAAGACACACTGTATGGCCATGAAGTGCAACTTTGCATGCAAATGCTTAAAAGTCCAGTTCCTTTCCTACTGAGTACAATTTTGCCTTGAGGTAGTGAACAGCTTAACAAAGTGACAAGACAAGGCCCCAGGTAATGCAAGCATCTTGATAAGGCTTTGTCCCAGTCGACTGGCAGTAGCACATTAGTAAATCCATTAGTGTGATAAATTAACTTGCAAATCTAATGTGAATTAGTATTTTAATATTTAAAGATGGATTTTGGCTGCTAAACCAATAAATAATGAATGGTATTATTCAACTGATCTTCAGTTCACGTTTGTAGAAATGAATCATCCCAACACTGTTTAATATTAAATAACAATTTTATTTGTATATTTACTATCACTTTTACTTAGTACAAATACAACACAATAAGAATGTTGTTATATGGAAAATGTTGTTATACTGACTATTCTTTTCGTAATGAAACATTTTTGTCCTACTGTTTCTTTCATTTATAGTAAATTTAGGCATTTTGTTGCCTTACTTCCATCCTGAAACTAAACTGTAGTTGCAAGCTCCATCTGGTGGGATATATTTATACAGCTGTTTGAAACACCTTCTGTAATATTGTTCAGCAACATGCTGCTGTCTCATATTGACTAGACATTTTTTAATTTCTGGCTGGGGTGCCTCCTCTGTGGAATTGGTGTTGTCTCCCTGTGCTTTGCATGGATTTTCTCTTGTTACAGCCAGTTTCTGCAAATGTTCAAGTACAATAGTGGCTCTATGTGAGTGTTTTAAGTGTGCCCTGTGATGGACTGACAACTGTATCTGACGTAACTTCACAGGCTCTGTGACGTTGCACTGGAAAAATGGGTTCAAAGAATGGGGGTGTGGAGAACTGAGATGCCACTGTGTTGTAAATTAAAAGCTGAACTACACCACAAGTTCAGCTAGTGTGTTTACTCCTGTATTAATTTCTTACTTAAATTCATTCAAATCTGCTGCCATTACCCCAATGTTGTAGTAGTGAGCTGAGGTCGTCCTTTCTGTGTGAAAGCATCCAGGGTGTGGGTATGAAACCAATGCCTGAGCATGCACATTTGCAGTTAGTGATCCCTCTGCAATGCTTGTTTAAAATGCTTTTTTTGTCCTTATCATTACAGGAGGCCAGAGCAGTGACATTTATCCATATTTCATGAAGCGATTTCTGTAAGCGCGCCGAACAAACAAATCAATTTCTCAGCAGTAGATTGCTTAAGAGAAACAATGATAACCCACGGGGATGGCACGCCGAGGCTGTGAAAATTAATTGCAAACAGTGCAAGGAGCTGTTCAGCCGGGCAGCCTTTAAAAACTACCTTTAAATGGAGAATTCTGGTTGAGCTAACAAGTTTTTAAAATTTCTTTATATGATAACCAAGGCCCAAATGCAACACTGGATTTAAAAAACATATAAAATAATAAAAAAAAAAAAAAACTGTTCCTTGAAGGTGCTGTGCGTCTGAGCCAGGCTGCTATGCATCACCAGCAAACTAATACTCCTTTTAGCAGGATGGCATTTAAAAGCTAGAAGTGTAATACGGCAAGCCAAACACTTTAATGTTCACAGTTTTAAATATACTGATATGAATGTCATCACATCTACCTTATGGTGTTCCCTTAAACAGGGTGGATTTACTGAACAGGGATGGTTCCCTGTTTCTACATTCTGTAAGGACCCCCACAGGTTGACATTCTGGAGGCAGGACTAGAACTCTAGGAAGTGATGATGGGTGTTCAGGAAGGATGTATCTTGGAATGAGCAGGTTAAAAATTTATTCAAGCAAGGGTAAAGGAAGACTTTGGGATACGGTGTTTTTTTTTTTACATTTCTTTGGATATGGGTAGAATTAGAACAGAAGTGTGCTACATTTACATCAGGTCAGAAAAACAATTTTTAACTCAAAGTTCTGGAGATATGGGAGCTAATGTGAGATAATACATTCTCTTTGGGAAATTTCATATTGCCAGTTTTACATGTGCCATCTTTCAGGGTGAGGGAAACAAGAATTTTTGTTACCTAATTTCACAAAGTTGAGACCTCAGCCTAGTGCCTCCTACAGCATGTGTACACAGCAGAGAGCTGGACATCATTCTCTGTCAGTGTTTCACAAATAGTATGCTATGAAACTCCTTCTGACAAATCAAGATGAATTAAAGTGATGTTGGTATAAAATTCCTGCATTTCACTGTACAAAAATGCACCCTTCATTAAGAGTCTAGGTGCTTCACACTTCTGCAAAACAAGTACTTTAGGGCTCCTCAGTCTTATGAATTTCACGTTTTTCCTTCAAGACCAAGGTCAGATTCAGATTAGTACACCATCACTTTTTTGCTTTTACTACTTTGAATTTACTCTCCATGTTACAGGTGCATTTGCAGTTTGTTAAACTGACGACATAAACTGTGCACTCAGAGGTGATAAATCTGAAGCTGATGGTTGGTTCACTTGATCCCAAGTTTCATTCACATTACTGAGATCACAACTAGATATTAAAGTTGTCTAAAAAAATGCTCACCCAATTTGGAATATTTAATGTGCAAATGTCATCCATTTTAACTTCCAAGAGAATTCTACAATGTTTTTCTGGTTGCTGTCCACATTCCTGCACAAACCAACCCCAGCATAGCTCTGAATGATCTACATAGCTTCCTTACTGAATATAAAGATTTACATACTGTAGAATTACCTGTTGTTGTCGAGAACATCACCAAAGCAAATTTAGCAAATAATTTTACCCTTAATATCATGCATATTAACCTGTCATCTTTCCTAACAGGAGTTTTAATACTATGGATCACTACCATACCCCAATTAGTGATGTTTTTCATCCACTGCCCTGCTCTTAGCATCGACAGTTAGACCACTTCTCTGTAGTCCTATTACCAGCATGAGGCGGAGGGGACAGTCAGAAATGTTTTTCAGTGATTGGATAAAGAGGAAAAACAGCAGTAAATTGATTCTGCAAATTAGGACATGTCTAGAGATTCATCAGAAAATTTGACTATAAATCAGAATTGCACGAATAGTAAGCAAGCAGGTCCTTCTAATCAAGGGTGGTGAGAAAGAAACCTTTGGATAGGAGAGGCTGATTCCCATGTTCATTTGTGATGCTAACGAGACATAGTAAAGTTATCTGGAGAAACTCTTGCACCTCACCAGAGGGAAACGGGTAGTAATAAAGGCGGATGCTCAGTAGTTACGAAGGCAGAGAATGAAATGAGAAAAATATCAGAGAGGGGTAGAAAAAGCCAGAAAAGAAGCTTTAAAATAATTGAGTTGAGCTAATGTCAGCTTAGCCACCTCACACCTCATTAGACTACGATGTGGTTCAATTTTCGTCAGCTAGCCATTCACATTGACTCTCCCTCCAGAACCTGCAGTGATGAACTCATAAACAAAGAAGCAAATTTCAAAGGGATGGGGGGGGGGTATTTATGACACGCATGAGTCTTAGCACCTCACCTTTTCAAAGTAAACTGTTTTCCTCAATTTGTATTAAATAAAATGTGTTTTTGTGGCTTTTTTTTTGCTTCTGCCAAAATCTTTCTTTACACTGATAATCAGCTTATATCCATTTGGCGCGACACAAGAAAAATCTTAAATTAAAAAGAAAAACAGCCTCTAGCACAGCTGCCAGCTAGAAATGGACATAGAGCTATGGCAGTGAGGAAACAGTCTAGTGAAAAAGCAATCCATGGAAGGATTCCAGCACTACAACAGACACACACGCAGTGTCTGCTGGTAAGCTACTGCATTGTGTTTTGGACAAGTAATGGAGTCACTGGGTCATTAGGCAGGGTAAATAAATTAGTCATTGATTGGATACACATTAAAAAACAATGACTGATTAACCGGGTTCTTGCATATGGGATAGCTAGTAACACTGGTATAATTTATACATAATTTGGTCAAAATTGTTGGAGCATTTTTCATGTGTTTTAAGATGCTATTTTCCCCTATTTAATCTGTAAAACATGTCCCTTTCATGGCTGTTAGTAAATTATAGAAGTCTGCTTGTTTACATGTTTTACATTGCTGAATAAAAACTAGAGGTATAAGATTTTTTTCCAAAAACAACAATCGGTGAGAAACTTGGGAACCTCACATGAAAAACAGAAATTCAGTTAAGTGACTTACTGTATATTCAACGTGTAAGTCAATATGAAAACACTGTAAGCCTCAAACAGTAAAGAATCAAAAAATAAATACTAAGCAAGGAACACAGGATATTTTCACTGGTCTATTCTTGTAGTCATGCATGCCCCGTGGCTGTGTCTTGCATTCATTGGGTCACCTCAGCTAATATAGATAAAAATGTATTGTTTTTTTTTTTTTCAAATTAAAAAAAATTCATATTATAAAATAATAAAACAGAAACATTAAAGTTGATATATTTGCACATTTTGTTTGTTTTCACATCCTTCTGTAACTCCCTCATTATCCACAAAACTGTACAATGCTTGGAGATGGTGTGAAACTGAGTTACATCAAATGTGTGGAATTATGCATCCAACATAATCTTCTTGTTATAGCTAATATCAAAAACAGGTTTTCTCCTTGAGAAACGTGCATTAAACTGCTCATGTGTGAGAACTGGAAAAAATATTCATGACTGTGTAGAAAAAAACACATGGATAGTGTCGTCAGAGATCCCATTTGCCTGGCTATAATAAGTATGAGAAGCAGAATGTTACTCAGTTATTAGTAGGAATATTTTTTGTCCAGTTTGCTTTTTGCTCTCAGTAAGTCACATTGTCTTTTGGGGGTACTATTGTAAAGTTCTGTGCACATGTACCAACAGTTTTATTCCATTGCCTATATATTATTTAACAACAGGAGTGCTATTGGCATTTGTTTAAAATTTGCATGAATACAAAGGATGCAAAAAAAATCTGTTTTTTCTTTCAGAAACCTTTTAGTAATGTCTTGGTTGTTCTTACTTTAATTTATGCCTTGCCCCTTTTACACTTTTAATTAATTAGTCCTTGCCTAAACAAAGGCTAAGTTTTTATTATTGCCCTACTTAACTGTGCCACAAAAAGAAAATCAGCCACCTTTTTTGGACTCTAAAAGGGACAAAAAATACAGTTAACAATTGTCAAAACATAATTCCTTATTAAAATTTTAGTTGAGAAGAGGGCAGTGAGGCAAACATGTTGGATATGTGGACGGCAGTGTTCTACAGAATTGGTTATCTCTGTGTCTGGACTCCCTAACTTATAAGGAAGTGAGAGTTTGGATAGTACCAGTTGCTGCTTGCTGGTCCAGGAAAAAAACTGAGCTTGCTTAATATTTAGAAGTCCGGGTCTTACCTGTCTATATTTTGACCTGGTTCATACAAAGAAGATTCTGTCTTCTCTAGAATACAGCTTCAGATTTCAATCCAAAATAAATCCGGTGAACAAGAAAGCTATGGTCCAATACCACGTGAAAGTAATTCCAGTGGGTGATTTTTCACACTGAGATGTCAAAGCAATGTATAGATCATTCCTAAAAGAAAACATATGTCATCTGCTTAGTATGTCACTTAATCATTTTTAGGTAGAGAGGGTTATATTTTATATACAGCGTAGTCCTTTCCGCTTAAGAATAAGAGATCCTCCTATAATAAAAATACTATCAAATACTAACTAACAGAATTTTAATTGCTTAAACTATGCAGCCACTCACAATAAATTATTCCAAATATGTGATAGTAAAATATTATTCTAGTGCTATGTTAAAGTATTTAAAACTATTCAAACTATTATTAAAAATATTTATTTATTAGTTGTGAAAATCTGGGTCAGTGTAGATAAGAGCATTTACTGTACACTGACAAAAATGGCATCTCCTACATTGAAACAAACAAAGATCAGAGTAATTCAATATCATTCTGAATGGAACAGTTAATCAAGTTAGATGTTAAAAGGTGAGGAGAAGCAACTGAGGCAGCCACACCACACCAACCAAATCATATTATGTAGAGTCTCCTTTGGTTAACTTCTATTTTCTTGATCCCTTCTCAACTGTGGCTTTCAGAATTCTTGTTTGACTGCACAAGAGAAAGTTTTGCCCAATTTCTCACCCTAGGCTTTAGTTAACAACTCAGGGTCTGTTACTTCTTGCTGTGTAGCTCTTATAGTTCCAGTGCTGTGCTATGCAGACACATTTATGCAGCTTTGAAACAGAATTTGTATGATCTGGCACTGAAATCCTTTTATATCTATTCGTAAAGATAAGCGGTTTTGAAGTGTCATTAAATTAATTTTCAATGTAAAAGAATATTATTGCATAGTTAAGACCCAACCATTTATTCAGATTCATGAAGAGATGAAACATACTCTGGCATTAATGGATAAAGGCAGACACTGATATGTTTCTCTTACTGGGGTTGCCAGTTCATCACAAGACACACTCTTACTCACCCATACTAATCCAGTTCAGAGTTACCCATTTATCTAATACAGTATATGTGTGTGGCTATCATGTAACAGGCTCACTTCAGTTAACACTCCTTTGCACATCCAAGCCTGTGTTCTGGGTAGTTAAATCCAGTGTGTTCATTTCGCATTTTAAAATATTACAACATTAGAATAGTTTGGACAAGAATACCATTCAACTCAAAGCTTGTCAATGCAATTCACGAATTTCTTCAGTATGATGAAGAAATGAGCTTTGAAGGTCCCTTAACTACTACTGTCTATTAACCTCCCTGGTAGCTTGTTTCATTTACTACTGTACTGTATATTACACCTAGGTAGAGTGTTTGAGCTCAAACATGCATTATGGAATTGATGTAAACAATAGGTACAGAAACTCATTTTACATTGTATTTAAAAAAGAATAATACACATATTTAAGCAGAGGCAGACTTAGAGATAGAAAAAGCTAATCATGGATTGTTCCGCCTTCATACTGCAGGTAGTTAAATATGTATATTTTATAGATTTTTTTTAGATTATGAAACTCTGCTCAAAGATTCATTACTGCATTTTCTTTCAAGTGGATTACTGCCAAGTGAATTAGTTTAAATCATTTATATGTGTTTGAGGTAAAACATTGTCATACACATACTTGTAATTATAATTAGGTCTACTGCTTTTAATTTTAGTTTTCTTATCTCTGCCTTTCCTTAAGGCTCATCTCAATTCAAGCACTAATTTATGTTTAAAAGAGTAGAAAAAACATATTCTTTATAGTTATAGATATGATACTTAAGTAAAAACATGTGCAACTATATTACTTTTAAGATTAGTAAAATATTTACTTATGAATTAAAGTATGTTTAAAAATAGATTTGAAAAGAGGTATTTAACTTTTTAACTCAGGAAGAGATTATTACAGGGAGCAATCAGGAATTACAAATACAAATGTAACAAAGTAAACCCTAAGCAACCCATTCATGTATCTTCACATGTTAGTCCCTGTCTAACCTCTTTCACCACATTTACACTACTACTTTGATGTGACCTAATTTTATTTTCCTATATTATCTGACACAGATCAAATTAAAGTATAAATACTCCAAAACCCCATGGTATTCAGTTTTTTTTTTTCAAATTGGATATAGGCCATTTTTGTATGTGGTTCTGAATTCTTAATCCACATATATGGTACCCCATTGTGCGCTCAAGATGTGCAAAATGCATACTTTTTTGTTAAAATATTGTTACTATAGCTACTTTCTGAATTATCAGCGCACACTTAAACAGGAAACCTAAAGCCTAATCGGAAGGACTTTTCCGATTGAAGACAGATCTCTCGACCAACAAATGAGGGGAAGAAATTGGACTTCAATTCAAAAAGAAAGCACTTCAATGAACGTTTAGTTTTCTTGTTTATGTGCATCCATCAGAACAAACTACTTGATAAGTAACATAAAAATATTTTTGGGTGGGCTATTCTTTTAATGGCTCTTGCAAGGACCTGGACTAACTAGTGGGGAGTCTTTATGAGATCTCCTCAATGTGCTGTTCATCTTCTTCTTCTTTTCCAGTCTAATTTACTGTACTGTTTTAGCTTAGCTCCTTTTATGCTGCTCCAGCATTCATGGCTCTTTTATTTTTTTATTTTTTTTTTTTATTTTCTTACAGTTTTGCAACCATATTTATAAATTCAGAAAACTGGTTTGATTTATTTCCCCTAATATGAAGCACCAAAACCCAGAAAAATGCTCAACAGAAAATTCCACAGCACAAAAAAATAGCAAGTTATAAATTATATTTATTAGGTAATTAATAAACAAACCACTATTAAAGAAATAAAAGAATCAACATTAAATAAGGAGAAAAAGCAACAAAAAATACTTAAGAAACAATAAATAATTGTGGGAAAAAGAGAAAAGAAAGAATGGAACAAATCAAGATTCACAAAAATTGCACAAAAGAGATCAAATTACAAATCCAAACCAAAATCTGGAAAAGAGAAAACAAATGATAGAAAGAAAACACAAATGCAGAAATCACTTGACCAAATTGAACTTTCATTGCTCCAAATGCTATAAAAGCTCTAGCTAAGGAAAGACAGCATTAAATACAAAAGCAAAAATACAAACTAAGATAAAGCCTGGGAATACTCAACAATAAGCAGGTAAAATTAAGCTTTTTCACAGAATTTGGAAGTTGCGGCTTGATGGGTAAATCTACTTCCAATTAGTTTGCCAGCAATGGATGACATGTAATCTGTTTTCTACTTCCACTTCCAATAATTTATTTTGCAATGTAAGAAGTATAGTTGAAAGGCACTACATTACAAAAGCATCAAAACTGGACAAAGATGGTAAAATTTCAGTGGAGGAATTATTTTGTGATTACTCAAGTAAATCTGTTAACTTGCTTATGCCAGTAAGCTAACAGTTTCAGGTAACCTGTTTTTTTATATTTAATACTAGCTTGCTCCTGTTTCAATAGATGTCAGTATATTATACTGTAATATGGAAAAAAACAAGGTAAATTAATTGCAATTTTATAAATAACCATGTTTGATGTATGTTTTCTTAGTTACCATTTATTGTTGCATTGTCTTCAAGCATTTTTTTCATGTTTGTTGTATGTAAGTTAGTAAAGTTTCTGATATGAAACACTCAGAAATACAGCATTTAAACTTACTGTTCATTTTTGTTAGTCCGAAAATAATAATTTTATAACTTTGTAGATACATTCATTTGTATATACTGACATTAACTTCAAGGCAAGCATTTGCCCTTTCAAAATCTAAGTTCCATGTCAGTACAATACTAAAGCTGTTCCAGTTAAAAAGGCATAGCATCAGTCTTAATGCAGCATGTAAACTTTATATACTCATAAAATTTAAAAAGCTTGCCACAAATATAAGTGCTTCAATAGCTCATAAAAAACTTTAATATTTATCTCTTTTCATTGTTTGGATCTATAATCTTTACTATGTTCGACTAATGGGAAATCTGTTGAATCTTAGGAATTGATGGCTATGTTTAGAATCTGAACAAAGAGGAGTGCTATAGAAACTCTTCTTTCAAGATTCTGCCATTGTTTAGTTAACCAGAAGAGAGTCAATGACACCTCTTGGAAGAAAAATTGCAGAAGTGGCAAAAGGGATGACTTTTGAGACCTCCTTAGATAGCATGAGGCTAAAGGCACAGCAGCTAACTTAATGTCACAGCAGACAATTCTGAAGAATTGGAGCCTTTTACATTCCTCTCAGATGACTGCAGCCCCCAATGACCACAGCAGTTGAGAGTCCCAATTTAGACAGCGGTCTTGCCCATGCAGACTCTGAAAATAAGGGAACAGGAAAAAATGAAGCGAGGGGCAAGGCATGATACACTACTGACAGAAGTGTTGCTGACAGCACAATGGTGCAGTGATTAGCCCTTCTGTGTCACATCTACGTTTTGTCTACTGTGGATCCTTTTAATGCAGCAACCCATCATCTATATTCAGAACATGTTACATATGTCCCATGATGAATGACTGGTTTTCCATAAAGATCCTCTTTATTGTTTGTTTCATTTGTCCGTCGTATTCATATATTATTTAGCAGGATTACACTTTCACTAGATGTACAACTTCAGTGTACAACTGTGTTAATTTGCAATAGAACAGCACATACTGTAGCTAGTAAACTATTCGAAAAGAAACTGCTAATGACTCAACAGAAAAAATATGAAAATAAGGTGACATGCTAAATTGCCATAAAGAATATTAGCGTTTTATAACTGACAAAGTTGTGTAGATAGAGACCCAAACACTTGACACAACCGCAAAGACACAACTCCTGGGTATTTATTCAGCAAAGTCCCTTCAAAAAAGGCTTCTTTTCTAAAGTTGCACAAGCACAATAACCCTCTCTTTCTCTCCTTCACTCCTCCCAGACAAGCTTCATCCATCCTTCACAACCAACTTCCAATAGGCAGAACCTGCCAAAAATGAGAAAACATCCTCCCCACAACTCCCACTGGTGGCTCCCATGAAACCCAGCAGAGCTGCCCATCAGAACTACGAGTCCCATGCAGCCTTGTGGGTGTGTACACGGAAGACCCACCAGAGAGTTACAGCCACCTATTGTGCTGGGGCCTTACATGGCCCCAGAAGGCAGTCTCTTTTCACCCTTTAACTATCAGGGCTTCCCAGCCAGGTATGGAACCATCCTTCTTAACCAGGCTGCCAGCCAGTTCATGTCCTGTATGACAATAGAAGATCAATAGATAGAAAGCTGCCACTCTGCTCATTTTTTAAAGCTACATAGGCATCAGGGCTGGCCACCCTTCCACAGTACTGTCAGATCTGTACTGTCTGTGATTTTGAAAAAATATTGCAGGCTTTCGGACTTACACATCCTTGTTTTACTGATGTCAGATGTATTCATGGTACTAAAGTAATTTCTGACTTTGAAAATCTTGGTCAGTCTGTGGCAATTCAGGAATATAAAGTTATTGTTCTGCCAGTAGACTTAGTTGTTTGCTCTTCTACACTGTTGTTTAGAAAAGTTCTTAACTCATATCATAAAAAGTATAACATGAATCGTCAATGTGCTTTGAACAATATTAAACAAAACGGGAAGAGGATAAGACAACAGTATGTTAAACTGTAAGTTTCTGTTGAGCGATGTGTCAAAAGCGCATACAGCAACAAAAGCTACGTCTGTTACTTGTACAGTAGTAGTGATGACATAAAAACACATGAGACATCATATTACCATTTCCATTTCCAAAAGAAACTGGCTAATGGTTGTGCATTGCATTTGCAGTGAAATGGTCAAAAACTACTTTCCTTCCACTATAACTCATGAACATTTATTAAATTCAGCAATTCAAGTGATTGAACGTTTGGCTCTGCAAATGTACATTTTGATAAAGTACTTGACAGTTTCGTTCAGAAGAAATAAAAAAAGGCTTGTATTGTGTTTATTATTTCAGGGTGCATCATATAGTAAAAGACTGATAAGAAACAAGTACAGTGATCCCTCGCTATATCACGCTTCAACTTTCGCGGCTTCACTCTATCGCGATTTTTCCTCATACATGCTTACGTCACTACGCATGCGCTTTCTGAGAACTTTTATCTAAGCCCCACGATGGCTCCTAAACGTTCTGCTTTTTCTAAGCCTTCTAACAATGAAATTAAGCGCCGGAGGAAGATGCTTACCATCCAGGAGAAGGTGAAACTCTTGGATATGATCAAAAATGGCAATACCCTACAAAAGCCTCCTCACGCATATGAAAAGACAGCGCCAGCAACTGCCTATCAAGATGTTCTTCAGCCGCACACCCAGACACCCACTGCCTACTCCTAGTACTCCTTCAGCGGAAGAAGACAAAGACGCACCTGCTGAAGATACTGCACCACCTTGTCACGCTTGGGTCACAGATTTGCACAGAGACACAGGAGGTTGTAGAAAAAAAAGAACTTTATTCAAAGCACTGCAAACAAACATTTGTCTCTTTTCAAAAGTTTAAACGTGTTCCATGACAAGTCAGAGATTACAGTTCCGCCAGCAGCAGAGAATGTCTTGAGAAAGAGAGAGAGAGAGAGAGAGAGAAACAAAACAACCAATTCCAAAGCTGAGAGGCACTGCACAATACTTTTACGTAAGCGGAGTACCGCGTGAGAGGTTTATCGCGCGTTATAGCGCAAGTAAAAAGGGTAAGGAGCAATGTGAAGGTAGACTGTCAGCTGTTTCAGGGGTTTTCCCAGGGGCGTCTGTGTCCTCTGAGGGTGCAATCAGCGCTCCAGCTTACAACCTGAAGACTCTCCTACTGAGCTCGTGCCTTCATAGGTTAGTGGTTGTGTGTAAGAACTGTGTGTGTGTGTGTGTAATTAAATGTACAGTACAATAATAATAATGATATTTGTAACGTCTAATATGTCTTATTTTCTCTTATTTTGTCTAATATATTGGGTAATACGAGTGTAATGGTGACTAAAGGGTGTTATTTCATGTCTAGAGGGCTCTAATAATGTTAAAAATGTATTTAGAAGGTCGTAAACAGGTTTTCTATACTCTAACTGCGAAAATATTCGATTTATAAATAAAGAATCCTACTTCGCGAAAATTCATTTATCGCGGTAGAGTCTGGAACAGATTAACCATGATAAACGAGGGTTCACTGTACTGCATAAATAAAATTAAACCTCAAAAATTTGGAATGACTTATTATAACACCTGTAAAATTAATTCAATTAAACATACTGTATACCTAAACAGTTAAAAATTATAGTACAATTCATGGTTGAAAAATTATTTAAAACCAATAAATTCTTTTACATTTACATTTACAAAGTGTTCCAGATACCAAAAACAATTGTTTCAGTGTGGAAGAATATTTTGCAATATTTTAATTTAATTTTTAAAGTTTCCTGTGATTCAGATTATTTTTTATTGGTTGCATGATTGGAATTCCAGACAATTGACTGTTAAATTATAGTAAAATGCTTTACTATAATAGTACTGAAACTCTGTCCTGTTGACTCCATGTGGTTGCAAGTTTTTGATTCCATCATTTTCATAACTCTGAACACTGACAGGCTGCAGCTACTTCAGGGTCAGCCCCAGAGTATTAGTAAATAATGGACAATGAAAAAAAGGAAGACTAAATGCTTTCCATGAAACATGCGTATATTATTGATTAATTTCTTATAAAAAAATGCCAAACTTAGTTTAATTATTTCTACATTGAACCCAAAACATAAAATCTGCTAAATAACGACTACTTCATTAGGCTAGGAGTCCAATTAAAAAACAGAAGTTGCCCTGAACAAAAAACCTTCAGCCACAAGTGATCTCCAAAAGTGAGTCCAAGAACCACTGGACTAGAGTGACGTGAATCACACATTGTATTTGAAATCTAAAGTAACATTGTTAGGTTACAGTGTCCTTTTTCAAGCCTGTTAAGATCAGTTCTGTTTTTTGGTAAAATAATAGGGCCCTAATAAAATTTACACGTAGAGCCCCATCATATCTAATATCTGATTTCACCTAGCATAGGGTGTATATAGTGTTATTTCTGACCCTCAATAAAACTGAGTTTGACACCCCTGCTATATGGGTTTTCTATGGCGGCTTATGGGTTGGCGTTAAGGTGATTGACTGATGACTGCAAGTTGACTTAAGCGAGTAAGTCTTTGTGCCCTGTGATAGACGGATGTTGCTTCCAGTGTTGATATCTGCATTGCTTCTAGTGTTGCCAGGACTGGTACTGGTTATCTTACAATGCTAGGTTGTAATAAAAAATTAAGGAAAGAAAAGAAAGAATGAATGAATGAATTTAATGTGGACTATAGAAAGAATGCCTGCAAGTCTTGATTTTGAGAAAAACTAAAAGTCAAAAATGGTGCTTCCATGTATAACAATGTAAAGATTACTTAAATGCTAGACATATTCATTTATAATAATAATAATAATTCTTTACATTTATATAGCGCTTTTCTCACTACTCATTTAACATTGCCAGTTTCACCAAGTGGCAGGCATTATTTTTACTATAATGTCAAAAATTCACATGTCTTCAAGGTCCAACTGAGGAGTGTCCCTGGCAGAAGAGCCCATCAGTAGAGTCACTTCATTACATATGACTGTCAGACAAAGAGTAACAAGGTACAAAGCTGAAGTAATTCCCCCTAACACACATATTAGAATATCTTACAATGTTACCGTGCAACCCTGCCACAAACCTTGAGATCAAAATATTAGTCTGAAATTAGAAAGGTTATTATGAATATATGATACAGGGAACAAAAAAAATAAAGGTGACTTTCTACAGAAAAATACCCTAGAAGTTAGAAACCCAGTGTTTTGGACTGTTGACAAGTTTATTTAACATTATTTTTTATTAATACTGAAAAGATATAATACAGGTAACAAATGGTATTATTATTTTATTAAGGTCTATTTTGTTCATAGCATTGCAATGTTCAAGGCTGTTTCCTGCCTTGTGTGAAGTGCTGCCAGGATAGGCTGCAACACCCTACAACCTGAATAAGATAAAGCAGCATTCACAATTGCAGTGGTGATACTGCGCAACCAAAGTTGAGGACTGATACAGAGAGAGATAAGTTGACGTACGGAAGAAAGCCTACCGCTTACTGTGTTCAGAGAAGAGCCCTTTCTGAAGGCTCTCTCTGTTTAGCTCACGCAGTTGGTAGTGAGCCAGACATCGCTGGTTCTTGGCCCACTGTACTGTTGGCAGGTGGAGTGTGGTGGTGACACTGTGCAAAAAAAAAAAAGGTGGTGGTTGAGACAGAGATCAGCTGACGTCACTAGAAAATTCTGATGCCCTATGTATCAGTACAGGTAAATCTGTAAAAAAGGTAGCACAGACACAAGTAACTGAAAAGTAAACAATTCTTTGATTTTTCAAGTGCCAGAATAACCATGTCTGGTTATTTAGTATCATGCAGTAAATCATAGTCCATGGCAATGACAAAGAATATATTTACTGTACATCAAAAATAAGTGACAGGGATCATGTATAATAGTAATTACAATGGCTCAAAGAAAAGGTGCTGAAAAAATAACAGAAGCAAGCAATTCTTCCTTTTCCTTCCGACACAAGACAAAAATCAATGAGGAGGAAAAAGAACAGTTAAAAACGAAAGTGACAAAAATAGCACAGGCACAAAAATGCAAAAGAATTTGTAAAAGCCACGAATAAATCTTTATACAGGACTGCTCTGATAGGATAACACCACAATTGCTCTGTTAACCATCCTCCATTTACCAATTGGTCACAAAGATGACCCCTGCTGGGCTGGTTTACCTGGCCAATCTCTAACGCCAGCCTGAAATAACCCAATCACGGACACCGCCACAACCTTCCGCCAATGTAGCCTCATTCTAGGTTGAAGATCCTCTATTTCTTCCAGTGTCTCTACTCACAATGCTTGTTGCTTCTGGCACACACAAATATGCATGCACCTCCAACTTCAGGCAACTTTCTAAAGTTCACTTTCACTTTTGCTCTGGGAATTTCCCTTTACGGCTTCTCTGCATAACTGGCTTATGTACATCTTGTTACCAGCCAGTAATCCTGTCATGTTGCACGAGGACTTCATTAGATGGCCTTCCCAGGAATGGCATGAAGTTAAGCCTGGTTTTCAGCATGCCGGCGCTCAAGGTCCAAACAGATAACAGGCCTCCTTGCCCTGAAAAATTTGCCTACATGCTGCTGCCACAGCCGTTCTCCTAGAGTCTCGGTGCACCTCATATAACTAGTATAAAAGTTAAGCTGTAATTAGTTATTTTGCTTAACAAAACAATCCTGTGATATGCCCTATCACAGAAAGTGCAACCCTAATAGTGTTTAGTGATGGGCTCTGTGCAGCTGACTGATGGAGCTCCCTATTTAAAACACATGTTCACTCCTTACTGCCAGCAGTTCACCACAGTGTATATCTTCAGACTGAAATGCTTCATGGTGCGAGTCAACAGCAACCCAATGTGCAGTATTTACTGTATATGTTGTTCATCCTTATTGAGGATGCCAAAAATACAAACAAATATTATATGTTTATTTTTATCTGTTCATCCTTTTCCACATTGGGTTATAGGGGAGCTAGAGCCTATACAAACAGCAATGGGCATTCAGCTTTGGAGGAGACGCAATAATGCACTTACTTACTCATACTAACTCACATTGGGGTAATTTGCCTCACATATTAGATGTGGTCCAAATGCAGAATATCTGGGATTTAAACTCGCGCGGCAGCTCTAAAGTAAAAACCTGTGCTTTCTTTATTTTTAGAATTAAATAGCATAGGTCATCCATGTGACATGTATTAGGCTTTTGGAAAATCTAAATTAGTATGAGTACTTATGCATGTGTATTAGAATGGCGGATACAGCTGATGATAGGCTCTGGCTATCTATTAGCCTATAAAGGAAAAAAGCTGGTTTAATAAATACATTCACAGATGGAAAGGAAACAGCAGGTAACAAATGCTAAAGAAAAATAATTATTCAGTGTAAATGCTTTTGGTATAGTTAAAATTTTGCAATATTGAAAAATACACACAGAGCTGCAAAGAAAGGAATGTGTGTTGTGTGAGATCCAGGTATGGAGTGCAATTAATGTATAAAGTCAAAGTCAAAAGTGGTTTAAAAGAAGAAAAAAAAAAACTCAATAAAATAAAGCCATCATGAAAGAGATAGTAAAACAAGAAAATGAAAGGTGACTGGTACTTACATTTATTCTTGGCATATAACTGACTGAAAGCCTGAACTGAATTAGAACACAGATGCCTAGCAGCTTTTATATTTGAAAAATAGAAATGAAACCCGTAATGATCAGAAGATAACCAACTGCAGTATATTTTTAGATCTTCCTCTTTGTTCTTGTGAGTTTTTACGCTATACATACACCCATTTTCTGAATCCACTTAGTCCAAGAATATGGTTATAGGAAGCCAGAGCCAGAACCCTGAAAATCACAGCAAAAACTGGCTGTGTATGGGGCACCAGACCATTGAAGGACTTTTTGAGTCTCTATACTCAGATCCAAACAGATGTTCCCCCTCTTCTTAATATGCAGCGAATACTCCTTTAGCTACATTATGTTTAACTAAACCAATCCTGCTTAGTTCTTTAGGAAACTGTCTACATTTACTAATTTTTAAGTATACTATATTAGTAAACTAGTAACTAGTACATTGGTAATTTGTGGTAGAACACAGTGTTTTGTCAAAGGCTTTAAGAACATGATTTATACTTGATATACTATTTAAACATGTCTTTTGAAATGAGGTAATGAAAGAAGAAATGAACAGATGTTAAGAGTGAGGCAAGATACAGGTTCACTATTTAGAACACAGGAATTTCATTTTGCAGTGACTACCTTATGTGTAAATGGATAACAAAGTGCAATTATACTGCAAGGACTCCTTAATTATAGTGTAGTGTTGGTCCTTTTGTTATGAAGGGTATGACCAGGCTGCAGTGGCATAGCTCATTTTAAGCATTTCAGTCCCTTTATTTTTGCTGTAATTTCAGTGTGCATTTAGCCTGTCTAAAATCCTAAATCCATAATAAACCTTGCATTGTGAATGTAGGAGATTTACTAAATAATTCTTGTATACTAACCTGCAGTCTACAACCACCCTAATGGAATGGTGGCTGGTTACAACATAGAACTAACGTAAGCCATATGTTGCAATTATAGAATCTGAACATATCTCTAAATCAGTTTTCACGTCAGAACCCTCTTATTTCAATACAGGGTTGGGTTGCACAGTATACTGGTACTGGAAAAAGTACCAAAAAAACTCATTTTTAAAATGATACAGTATCAGCATTTTGTTAATATCAATACCATTAGTTTTCAAGCACTTTGCACTTAGTCGTTTATTACTGTGATCATAGCTCCCACCCAACCCTCCAACCACCCCAAAATTGCTAACCTTAAATCTTAGTCCAAAAAATTAAAAAGTTCTGCATCTCTAATTAGTTTGAAATAGTGTGAACACAATGTTGATTTTCACTCATGATTTCAAAAACCTGAAATGCTGGAGGTAGCATACCAGCATCTTAAACAGCACCATCCCAATCATGTTATGTGTTGCATTTCCAGTCCTTATGAGGTAGCATCATGAGCAACATGCAGCGGCCGTGAAGAAAACACATAAAATGGAGGTAGCCATGATATAATTAAAGGTATAAATAAAAAACGCAGGTAAAAAATAATTATGCACAGTACAAAACCTTCAGTCAATAACAGGTATGTTTTTTGGAGATCATGTATGTTCTGTGCATATAATCGTCTTCATTTAAAAGTGTACAGGCATATATATTTCAAAAATCAAGTTTTAATATTAGGAACTGCAAGACTATTCAAGCCATCTGATCCAAACAAATTAGATTTAAAATTTTTAACATTTTTATAAGAAGAATACCATCAAAGTTCTGAAGACCATTATTTTATTAGTATTCTAAGTACATCACACACTTTCCTATCATCTCAGTTTCACAAAGCTGTTTGGAGCTCAGTGAATTCGTGAGTGGTACCGTGATAGTATGCCACCTGTGCAATAAGTCGACTCGTGAAATTCCTCGCTACTAAATATTCCACGGTCAACTGTTAGATTCAAGATTAGTGGTATTATAACAAAGTGGAAGGAATTGGGAACAGCAGCAACTTGGCAAAGTGGTGGGCCATGTAAAATCACAGAGCGGGGACAGCGCATGCTGAGGCACACAGTGTGCAGAAGTCGCAAACTTTCTGCAGAGTGAATAGCTACAGACCTCCAAACGTTGTGTGGCATCCCGATTAGCTCAAGAACAGTGCGTAGAGAGCTTCATGGAATGGGTTTCCATGGCCAAGCAGCTGCATCCAAGCCTTATATCACCAAATGCAATGCAAAGTGTCGGATGCAGTGGTGTAAAGCACACCACCACTGGACTCTACAGCAGTGGAGACATGTGCTCTGGAGTGACAAATCACGCTTCTCTGTCTGGTAATCCAATGGACGAGTCTGGGTTTGACGGTTTGCCAGGAGAATGGTACTTGCCTGACTGCATTGTGCCAAATGTAAAGTTTGGTGGATGGGGGACTATGGTGTAGGGTTGTTTTTCAGGGTTTGGGCTTGGCTCCTTAGTTCCAGTGAAAGGAACTCTTAATACTTCAGCATACAAAGCCATTTTGGACAATTTCATGGTCCCAACTTTGTGGGAACAGTTTGGGAATGTCCCCTTCCTGTTCCAGCATGACTGTGTACCAGTGCACAAAGCAAGGTCTATAAAGAAACAGATGAGCGAGTTTGGTGTGGAGTAACTTGACTGGCCTGCACAGAGCCCTGACCTCAACCCAATAGAACACCTTTGGGACAAATCAGAGTGGAAACTGTGAGCCAGGCCTTCTCGTCCAATATCAGTTCCTGGCCTCACAAATGCACTCCTGGAAGAATGGTCAAAAATTCCCATAAACACACTCCTAAACCTTGTAGAAAGCCTTCCCAGAAGAGTTGAAGCTGTTATAGCTGCAAAGGGTGGGTCAACTCCATATTAAAGCCTATGTATTAAGAATGTGATGTCATTAAATTTCATGTGTGTGTAAAGGCAGGCCTCCCAATACTTTTGGCAGCACAGTGTGTGTATATATTGTGATGGATGGCCGGGGCTCATATAGCGCCTTTGTTACTATATATATATACTGTATATATATATATATATATATATATTATATATATGGTTGAAATAGTTTACTGTCAAATAATGCAAAGAGTACGCGACACGTGTTTCGCCCTAATTCTGGGCTCATCAGGCGTACACACTCACTGCACTCCCTCTCGGGAATCGAACCTCGGACGTCAGCGCTAGAGGCGAAGCCCCTAACGTTGCGCCACGGCGTGTGGTTCATTCATTTGACAGCACGTAGATCGGGGTAATTACATTCACGGCATTCGTAGTCTGAATCACAATCTGATTGTATGGGTGGTGATTGTATGGGTGGTTACCTACCAGGTAACGCTTACGAATGCCGTGAATGTAATTACCCCGATCTACATGCTGTCAAATGAACGAACCACACGCCGTGGCGCAACGTTAGGGGCTTCGCCTCTAGCTCTGACATCCGAGGTTCGATTCCCGAGAGGGAGTGCAGTGAGTGTGTACGCCTGATGAGCCCAGAATTAGGGCGAAACACGTGTCGCGTACTCTTTGCATTATTTGACAGTAAACTATTTCAACCATTCTATGATCTGCTTCTCACAACTGAGGGCACAGTGGCGGATGTTAGCCGACTTGCTGACCAACCACAAGCGTCACCTGGTAGGTAACCACCCATACAATCAGATTGTGATTCAGACTACGAATGCCGTGAATATATATATATATATATATATATATAAAATATCCTGGACTGGTTTGTGGATAATTTGGCCACATCAATTCCTTTGCACATTTAGAATTGTTCTCCCTATTTTGTCACTCTGTTTATACTAGTCTTCAGTTCTATATTTCAAAATAATTACAGAATCAGCACATTGGCTACCACTACCAACATGTTTTATGTTCACTATGCACACCGAGAGAAAAGGTGCTGTGCTTACTTCACCCACTGAAAATTAAATAATATCTAGTGTAGTCGCTTTATTTTTTAGATACTGAGGAGAAAAATGTGGCCACAGATGTTCCTTTCTTTCAATTGTAATCAGTTCATCCTGAAATGCCATTACAGTGGATGCAGAGAAAGTAGATTTGACTTCTATGGAAAAAGCTTTATGGAAACATCACACAGCACTGTATTTTTGACATTCTGCAACTTCAGAAGATCAGTTTTAAGGTGATTGTACTCAGTGATGGGAAATTAAATAAACAGAAAGCCAGCCTGTCTATCAAAAACAAATCCACAGGTCCAAAGACTTTGGTACTCATTTTATAAGAAAACCTAATCAACTGAAAGTGCAAGTACATTTCTTAGGAGTCCTACATGTGATTTATTGTTCACTTTTACTCCTGGCCCAGCTATATAACTCCCTTCATTCTCTTTCCTTCTTTTCATTCTCTTTCCATCCCAATTAAACAAATTTTAGGATCACTGGGTGTCACTGAAGGATGGACCTTTGCATGACTAGGAACACAACAACACTCACTCATATTGGGTTAATTAAAAGTCACCAGTGAACCTTACTTGTATATACTGTATTTAATATGTGGGACAAAAATCCAGAAAAAAACTGTAAACATCCATCCAGCTATATCCTAACTACAGGGTCACGGGGGTCTGCTGGAGCCAATCCCAGCCAACACAGGGCGCAAGGCACGAAACAAACACTGGGCAGGGCACACACCAAGCACACACTAGGGACAATTTAGAATCGCCAATGCACCTAACCTGCATGTCTTTGGACTGTGGGAGGAAACCCATGCAGACACGGGGAGAACATGCAAACTCCACGCAGGGAGGACCCGGGAAGCGAACCCGGGTCTCCTAACTGCGAGGCAGCAGCGCTACCCACTGCGCGACCATGCTGCCCAAGCTGTAAAGTTTCTCATAATTGATATTATGATGTGGCATAAGAAGATGAGGCTTAAAGCACTGCTTCTAAACTTATGACTTTACATGTGCCATTTCTGTTTTGAATATCATTTTATTAGTCACACTTTAGGATAATGCTGGAAACAAAATATGACTCATTGTGAACTAGCAGTGGACATGCGGATTCAGAAAATGGCTGGCAGTTGAAATTTTGAGCTTCTCCACTTAAATGTCAATCCATTTACTAAAAACATTAATTCTCATTCAGGGTCAAGGAAGGTATGTTAGGATAATGTGATGGAAGGCAGGGACCAACACTGGAGAGGATTTCAGCCATTCCCCATGTAAACTTACTCCCAAACCAACACAAAGCCAATTTGGATTTGCCCATCAACTTAACCTTCACATGTTTGGGATGTGGGAAGAAGTGAGAACACTAAGAGAAAACTCATGGTCATAAAGACATAACACAGGCAGGTTTGCAATTGAACCATAGATCCCTGAACTATGAAGCAGTGGCACCAATCTGTGCCAACTTTAACACCTGAAAAACTATATAGGGTTTCTCTTCAACAAATAATCTTTTTAAACTGGGGAAAAAGAAAGTACATAGAGTAATTTAGAATTCACAAAACAGAAGGGACAAAGAAATGATCTATTGCAAAAAAAGCCATGCTCTTAATTTTCAGTTGCGGCTTTCGCAAAATAATCAATCTGCATTTCACAACTAATAAAGCAGAGATTTGTTGCTTTATAACATTTCCAAAAGTAGTTCTCAAGAGAATCCCTAGTGCATTTTCTCAAATGAGATGAGTATTAAGGTTTTTATTAGAACATTGTTCCATCTGGACTCTACCACATAATCCCTTTCAAATTTGGTTTTGAAAATAACTGACCCGAGAAAGAAAAAGCAGGAAAAAGCCTGGAGTTCCTGCTTGTCTTTACCTATTACAAAATCAATAACACTGAGAGGGCCGCCATTCAAACAGCACTCAAAAGCCCTCTTTTCTTAATTCAGCAGTCAGAAATTCCAGGCTGTCGGTTAATGTCGTCATCTTTTAGAAGAATTCTCAATTTAATCACACATTGATTGAATACTTTATTGTATTGTTATAGTTAAAAAAAAAGACTAAAAAAATATCAATCTTTGCAACAACAGCAAGGCAAAAAAGAAGTGAAATATTCACAACAACAAAATGATTAAACGGCATATACTTGTTTTTGGCTTACAAACAAGAAGTCAGTTAAATAATATTTCACCACTGTTTAAACAATTCTTAAATTTCTCCTAAATTACATAAATCTAAAAGTAAACTATCACAAAATCAAAGCTTAACTGTGTATGAAACACAACTGGTATTTGAATAAATGAAAAATGACCCATGAATTATTCTTACAAATGAAAAAAAAAACAGTTTCTACACTTACATTTTCAAAGTTAAGTGGAATACATACACATATTAATATTAAAGTGGGCAGTGCGGGGTGTACATGCTGCTTCACTGCCCCAGGGACCTTGGATAAAACCTGTCTGTCTCGAGTTTGCATGTGTTTGTGTGGATTCTTTTCCAGGTATACTGGTTTACCTATCACATCCTAAAGACATGTTCATAAGTTGGGTGACTTTAAATTTGCCCCATATGAGGGAGTACTGAGGTTTGTATGAGTATACCCTGTAATGGACTGTCATCCTGTCCAGAGCTGGTTCCTTCCTTGAACTAAATGCTGTTGAGATCGACTTCAACTCCTGTGACTTTGAATTGGGAAGAGTGGACACAGAAAATGGATGGATGAATATATTGCCCTATCTCAGACTGACCTACCACAGGAATCCTGAGTGCATGTTACTAGTTGAGGGACACGGAAAACAGAATGAAGCAAGATATAACAGGCCAGGAAGAAAGCACCACAACTAATAGCCTGAAAAACAGAATGCAAACAGACACGGAAAACCCCAATAATTTACTTGACTTTGTCGCCATTAGCGATAGTGTAATTCAGTGCCAGATATCCACATTTAAGTGGCACCATGCAAGGTTTAAGGCAAAATGAGGCGGTGGCAGAAGAGATCTTGTGGGGCTTAAGTAGGCTGTTAGACAGGCTACCATGGAGTTGTATTATTTACAGTTAGGTCCATAAATACTTGGACAGAGACAACTTTTTTTCTAATTTTGGTTCTGTACATTACTACAATGAATTTTAAATGAAGCAACTCAGATGCAGTTGAAGTGCAGACTTTCAGCTTTAATTCAGTGGGCTGAATGAAACGATTGCATGAAAATGTGAGGCAACTAAAGCATTTTTTAACATAATCCCTTCATTTCAGGGGCTCAAAAGTAATTGAACAAATGAAATAACTGGAAATAAAATGTTCATTTCTAATACTTGGTTGAAAACCCTTTGCTGGCAATGACAGCCTGAAGTCTTGAACTCATGGACATCACCAGATGCTGGGTTTCCTCCTTTTTAATGCTCTGCCAGGCCTTTACTGCAGCGACTTTCAGTTGCTGTTTGTTTGTGGGCCTTTCTGTGCAAAGTTTAGTCTTCAACAAGTGAAATGCATGCTCAGTTGGGTTAAGATCAGGTGACTGACTTGGCCATTCAAGAATTTTCCACTTCTTTGCTTTAATAAACTCCTGGGTTGCTTTGGCTGTTTGTTTTGGGTCATTGTCCATCTATATCATGAAACGCCACCCAATCAATTTGACTGCATTTAGCTGGATTTGAGCAGACAGTATGTCTCTGAACACCTCAGAATTCATTCGGCTGCTTCTGTCCTGTGTCACATCATCAATAAACACTAGTGTCCCAGTGCCACTGGCAGCCATGCACGCCTAAGCCATCACACTGCCTCCACCGTGTTTTACAAGTGATGTGGTATGCTTTGGGTAATGAGCTGTTCCACGCCTTCTCCATACTTTTTTCTTGCCATCATTCTGGTAGAGGTTGATCTTGATTTCATCTGTCCAAAGAATGTTTTTCCAAAACTGTGCTGGCTTTTTTAGATGTTCTTTAGCAAAGTCCAATCTAGCCTTTCTATTCTTGAGGCTTATGAGTGACTTGCACCTTGCAGTGCACCCTCTGTATTTACTTTCATGTAGTCTTCTCTTTTTGGTAGAGCTTGAATATCAACACGCCTACCCCCTGGAGAGTGTTGTTCACTTGGTTGGCTGTTGTGAAGGGGTTTCTCTTCACCATGGAAATGATTCTGCGATCATCCACCACTGTTGTCTTCCGTGGACGTCCAGGTCTTTTTGCGTTGCTGAGTTCAAAAGTGCTTGTTTTCTTTCTCAGGATGTACCACACTGTAGATTTTGCCACTTGTAATATTGTAGCAATTTCTTGGATGGGTTTTTTCTGTTTTCGCAGCTTAAGGATGGCTTCTTTCACCTGCATGGAGAGCTCCTTTGACCGCATGTTGTCTGTTCACAGCAAAATCTTCTACATGCAAGCACCACACCTCAAATCAACTCCAGGCCTTTTATCTGCTTAATTGATAATGACATAACGACAGACTTGCCCACACCTGCCCATGAAATAGCCTTTGAGTCAATTGTCCAATTACTTTTGAGCCCCTGAAATGAAGGGATTGTGTTAAAAAATGCTTTAGTTGCCTCACATTTTTATGCAGTCGTTTTGTTCACCCCACTGAATTAAAGCTGAAAGTCTGCACATCAACTGCATCTGAGTTGTTTCATTTAAAATTCATTGTGGTAATGTACAGAACCAAAATTAGAAAAAAGTTGTCTCTGTCCAAATATTTATAGACCTAACTGTACTTATTTGGCTCACACCAAATGCAAAGGAAACTTACAACATTTGGGATAGTTTGTTATATTTCTTTTGATGTTCAATTGGAGCACACACTCACAAAGTATCAGTAGTGGGATATGAACCCACAACCACAGGGTCTAAAACCTTAAACCACAATGCCACAGTGCATCAGTATTAAGTGCCTGGCTCTTTGCCAGAAGCATTCTTGAGGATTAGTGGCCCAAACACACTGACAGGCCACCCCAGAAATTGGGGTCTAAAGAATAGATTAAGGTGGCCAAATGAGTAAGAGAAAGACAGATAAGCAGAAGAGCTGCACCTAATATAAGAGTAGATGCCCAGAACCTGTATAGAGAGGCCACTTGAGACCTTATTAGTGGATTCATGTTTCTCACTTTGTTAATTTGGCTCCTAAATAAAAGCACTTAAATTTCTATCCTTTTTTTTTTGGTGGTCTAGCACTATTGTGATGTTTTGTGGCTTGGAAATACTAAAACACCATCTTGTTCTGTAGCAGATGCTGTTTTGCTTAGTTGTTGCCATGATGCAATGACCTGTGATACTTAAACTGGTGATGTGTGTGTGTGTGTGTCTCTCTCTCTATATATTTTTTTCTCTCTCTTTGACCAAGATTTTGGATATAATCTAAAACTTTTCATTTTTGTAGTTTTTTTCTTGTTGTAACAAGTCATTGGCTAAGTTCTCTAAAACTGATGTCACTTCCCTTTACTTCTAGTAATTGGGAATGTCAGACCTGCCAAAAATATTGTCGCTGAACCATATCAATTTACTTGAATGAAATTACTGGGCATGTCTAATTTAGTGAATGTGTGCAGATTTTCCTGCAGAGTCCTATTTGTCTCTTTTTGTGACATTCAGTGATGTGATACTGATGTTGCATGATTAACAGGTATGCCGCAGTCCCTTTTTTCCATTATGTCATGGTACATAAAGCATGAGACATCAGACAGACAAATCCCTTTCTTCTGTTTGTGAGATCCAAAACATCCGTGTTCCATATTCCTCGTCAGTGCATTATATGCACTGTACTTCTGAGTGAGCATTCATTGGTTGTCAGCTCTCATGCTTGCAGAGCCCACTCCAGCAACTAAAGACAAAATCAAACCTGTCCTGGAGGTTGAATTCTTGTTTTTTTTCTCTTTCTTTAATTCTCTGGTGATTTTTCCAGATTGATTTTGAAGCTACTGGTTGTATTAGTTCTTCAAATTTTACCTGCTTGATTGTGTATGGTTTCTTGAAATAAAAATTTAAAAAAATCCAACGTAATTTCGTTGGGGTGAGTTGTGGACTGGTTGGAATGAGTGGCTTGAGTATGTCAGACTAGAAAACTGGCCTTCAAGGGAGCATGCTGCTCACTGCCTCCCAACTTGCTAAGATTATTTAATGAAGGCTACAACTGAAAGTTGAAGGAAAAGTCATCTAATGTGACATGGCCTTAAAACTTTGATATATGTTTTGTATATTGGGATTCCTGTTTTTTCCCCTGCTACTCTTTTGGTTAAGATTTCATTTCCTGGTTCTTTTGGCTTTGTGGCCTGACATTTTCATTTGTGTCAGAACAGGCACTTTCAGTATGTACAGTATGTAGGGTATGTATAAGAGGTGCACCAAGATGGAAGTGGATGAGATGAGGTCCAGAAGGTAGGAGATGGAGGTGTGGTTGATATGTTCAGAAAAAAAATAGTAAAAAGGTTTTGGGAAAAATCAGCTAACCTGTGTAAACTTAAAAAATGGCCATTAAGTTGATGATGATAATATATACAGTATATGTACTGTACACACTTATGTATATGTATTTACATATAAGAGACTGGAGTCTAGAAATGTGTAGGTCTGCAACTGCACCATTCCAGATTCTTTTCTGCTTGAGACTGTTTTCTGCATTGTAGGATGTATTATCCTTTTTTGAGTTATTTGTGTAGTTTGCCCTTTCTAAATCAGGTAAGATTTGTTGAGACCCACTTCGACTGTGTAAGAGATTTAATTGACTTGTTTTGTTATAAATACCATTGTAGGTTACACTCACTCACACTGGGCCAAATTACAGTCACCAACTAAGTAGAAGCTCACTCATTTGGTAAGCAGGAGAAGACTGGAGTATCAGCAGAAAACTCACATGGACCAGGGGTAAACATCCAGGCAGAAAATCTAAAATCATTTGTTTAGGCAGGTGGTGTTTTAGGTCAATTTTATTTCAGTGACGTGCCAGTTTCTGTACTTGTGTGAAGTGAAATCCATTCTTGTGTTACACACAGGGTGGCTCAGCAGACTGTTCATTATTGGAAATCCTAAAAAGGGGTCTAGCTGAAACACTAACATTAAAAATTAAAAAGGACTTTGCACACAATTTTTTGCATGCTGCTGAGAATCATGTTTGGTCACATCCTATAATTGACTAATTTTAGCTCTTTAAAGACACTCTTTGCTTTGGGTTCTCAATGTACTTAAGGAAGATCTGAAAGCAGACTGTATGTAAAAAATAATTAATGCCATTCACAGTGAAAGCGGTCTACTCCCTAAAAGATTAGAACGCCCTCATGATCGTATTCCAAATGAACAAGGACACAAGGTGGCACTGTGCCATCAGCTTGTAAATGCCAGCCTGTACACTATTAAAACAAAAAGCAACAAATCAATAACCTATGGCTATCAGGCTACTTCCAGGGAAGCAGAATACAAGTGCTCTGCCCATAAGTTGACTGTGCTGCTCAAACTATTAACAAAAATGCTGACAAATGTTAATCTGCTGTGACCCCGATGAATGAATGCAGTCAGATGTTAATGCTCTGGTATTTTCAACCTAACCACATAGAATTGATTAGCTGAAGATTACAAACTCTTCATCGTAATGTTTAGTGGCTTTTGAGCTCCTGTTACTAGGCAGAAAACAGGAAGCTTACAATAGTTTGTTAACCAAAGTTAAACAAAAAACAACTGCAGTGGTCAGAAGCTTTCAAAATCAGTGACCTTTGAGCAAGAGACTGGTATTGGGGTGAGGGAGCCACTGTGCTGTGAAAGCCTTACTGGAGCCACCTGATATTGAACGTGAAGCCAGTCAGCATTTTCAGTGTGGTTGGTGAAAACATAAGATGGCCTGTCCATTGGCTTCTAAATGCCCCACTGGACCACAGATGAGAGACACTAAAGAACATTAAAGTATTGCTTTTGCTGATGCTTCAACTTTCAAAAATGCAGCATGATAAGCTGCCTGAAAACAGAGGCTGTCCCCTTGAATTCAGCTCATCAGTTGAGCCTTTTTATTCTGTAGTACCTCCCATAGTCAGCAGTTATCTGAAAGTGCTGTACAAAGGCAAAAACGATGGAAAAAAAACTGCTGATCAAACCAAGAGTAAAAGGAGCAGCAAAACACAAAATCAAAAAACTACAGCTCAGGTGTCACCAGCAAGGGAGGAGAAAGTCAGTAACAGATATGTTGTATACAGATGCACAATTTGTTGGTTTCTGGGGTACAAAGTTTTTTTGCAAGGGTATAAAACCTTTAAAAGCTGTGTGTAAAAAAATTACCCTGAGGCACATCAATCCCCACAAGTACCATGTAATGTGAAACCATCTACACAGGAAACAGGCAATCAAATTTCCTAGAAGGGCTTATTGACTTGAAAAAAATCACCTGGCACACAAAACTGTGGCACAATGTACTTTCCACATACAGCAAGACTTCATTTATAGTGTTTTGCATGACTTCCCAATGAAATCAGAAACAATTCTTATAATTACATTGATTAAAAACTTATTGGAAAAACATTTCCATACATCTACAATTTTTTCTTCTAAAACATGATGTGTGTTCACTTTCTGTCACCTTTTGGCAAATCAAGGAAACCAGCCTGGTTTTGTAAAATATACAATGAAACAAAATATATACTGGGTATTTTATTTCACACATGGATACTGGGTACAAGATATACTGCAGCTGGGAGTGTGCTGGTGAGACAAGTTCTGCTTCAACCCTAACTGATCAGATTTTTGTTAACTAATACTCCTCATGAAGGTAATTTTGATCTTTTAAGTCCTGCTTTCTCCTTACCTTTTATTTTAGTTTCTCTGCCTGTTCTCTGTACATGTGTACGTACTATACGACTGACACTATGTCCACACTACCACAGTTTCATTTAAAATAGTCCATCCACACTAGCATTTTCACATACTTTTATAAACTATTTCCGCCCACACTAAAACACTGAAAACATATACAGTGATCCCTTGCTATATCGCGCTTCGCCTTTCGTGGCTTCACTCTATCGCGGATTTTATATGTAAGCATATTTAAATATATATCGCAGATTTTTTGCTGGTTTGCGGATTTCTGAGGACAATGGGTCTTTTAATTTCTGGTACATGCTTCCTCAGTTGGTTTGCCCAGTTGATTTCATACAAGGGCCGCTATTGGCAGATGGCTGAGAAGCTACCCAACTTACTTTTCTCTCTCTCTCTCTTGTGCTGACTTTCTCTGATCCTGACGTAGGGGGTGTGAGCAGGGGGGCTGTTTGCACACCTAGACGATACAGACGCTCGTCTAAAAATGCTGAAAGATTATCTTCATGTTGCTACCTTCTGTGCAGCTGCTTCGTGAAGCGACATGCTGCACGGTGCTTCGCATACTTAAAAGCTTGAAGGGCACGTATTGATTTTTGACTGTTTGTTTTTCTCTGTCGCTCTTCTCTCTCTCTCTTTCTCTCCCTGCTTCTGACGGAGGGAGTGTGAGCTGCCGCCTTCAACAGCTTTGTACCAGCGGTGCTTCGCATAGTTAAAAGCCAAACAGTCCTATTGATTTGTTTGCTTTCCTCTCTCTCTCTGACATGATCTGCTCCTGATGCGCACTCCTTTGAAGAGGAAGATATGTTTGCATTCTTTTAATTGTGAGACAGAACTGTCATCTCTGTCTTATCATGGAGCACAGTTTAAACTTTTGAAAAAGAGACAAATGTTTGTTTGCAGTGGTTGAATAAAGTTCCTGTCTCCTTACAACCTCCTGTGTTTCTGCGCAAATCTGTGACCCAAGCATGACAATATAAAAATAACCATATAAACATATGGTTTCTACTTCGCGGATTTTTTTATTTCGCGGGTGGCTCTGGAACGCAACCCCTGCGATGGAGGAGGGATTACTGTATGACATATTGTTCGCCTATACTGGACATGCGCGCATTGGCCGGAAGTATCCTTGAAGAGGTGGTTAACACCACCAGCCATGGGATTTATTGCTGAACTGTAGTGACTGGTAATGTGTATTCAGCATTCAAACTCTGCAAAATGCAGTTCAGATGCATATAGGTAAGGAACACAATAAACACCATGGAAAGCAAATATTCTATGCCCACTATGTTTGAATATGTTTTATCTCTGTGAAAGATGGCCATTCAGGGAATGAGATGCTATAATGAGCAGGATCCAATCAAAGAAGGGCTACATAATAAGTATGAGCAAATCAAAACATGATTAGAGTCTTTGTTTTCAAAACTCTTTGTTTTCACCTATCCATAATGCAATACTGAGCCAGTGTTTTCAGAACTATACATCTTTGGAGTTCATTTTAAAAAGTCTCCATTTTCAGAGGTTAAAAATGCCAGGGTAGTGTGGCTGAAAGGAGAAATTGGAGGCTAATGTCTGCATTTTTTAAATAAAAACATGTAAGTGTGGACATAGCTTAAGGATGCTTTCCCATTACTGTGATCTCTTTGTGCATGCCTGAGTTGGAGACAAGTTGAACCTGGGCTATTTGAGAACTACAGGGTGCAGCAGCTTCTCATTGATACTTACATTGGTATATAGAATGTAAAGAAAAACTTTTGAAAATCAAAACATGTTTAAGCAAATCATCTGTTTAGATCTTATGATGTAGATTTTTACTTCCTCAACTTTGGATTTCTGTTATGCTGTACAAGAATATTTGCCTAATTTATCACTTCTTGCCTGTCCTATAACTACATTTTCATTCTTTTGTGCTCAAACCTCTGCCATCCTTTAAATAAATAAATTGCCAGAGATATGCAGTTATTTTTTACGAGTGACATTCTCGCTGGTGAAAGGCAGAATATCTTCTAACATTATACAGCTGCCAGTGTGACACTCGTTCTGTTTTTTTACTGAGCCACAAACAAAAGCTGTTACTTTCAAAATGATACCTCTGCTTAATATTGACTTAGGGAGTTTCATAAATGACATGATGTAATTAACATTGAATAATGTATCCATTCCACATTGATTCATTTTGCTAAAAAAGAAGGTCTAGATGGACCTTAAATAGCATCAAGAACATGTAGGTGGCCTGCTTTGGCCACTCTCTATACAATATTCATTCTCAGATCCCACACAAAGGTCAAATCACCAGACGACTTCAAGTCATAGATTAATAATATTAAAGTGTGGCACTTTCAGCATACTCCTAATAAGGGGCCAATTGCTGAAAAGCATACTTTTGAGTCAATGATGAGGTGACAAAGTGCATTCTTTGCTACATTGAGGATAGGCATGTAATGTACTCTGGCCAAGCTATAGGTCACATTAAGGAATTATGTGGATCTGCTGATTAGATTTCTCTTTTTTCTCTCACTCAGTATCTCAAAGAACAATATATTCATGCTTTAGGTCTCCTGTAGATGTGGTGGTTGGCCACATTTTACAGTTAACCTACACCTTTTTCTTATTTACAAAGGAAATAAGCAAGGGACAGATCACAGATTAGTATTCACAAGCCATCGTGATGTTGTGGCGGGCAGTCCTGTCTGTTACTGTTATATGTACTTTGAGAATAAAACAATTCTGTCGTTTTTAAATCAAATAACGCTTTCTGATGCAGCTCCTGAACAGTCATTATGGCAAAAGACAACTTAGCTTTTAATTATACTTAATAGACCATGTTTATTTTTAATGAGTATTCTCACCTCCTTTGTCAAACCTCTCAAAAAAAGCATTAGGTGCTTTTTAGCATTATTTTTCACCTTAACCATTATTAATCCAATATTAAACTTAATCAATCCAGTTTACAATTAGGGGGTCTGAACCAAGCACAAAACAGAAGCGTACTGTGGATTGTAGTCACTTTATACATACAAACAGATGCACTCAAATGTACAGGGTTAATTTACAGATATGAAAGAAACACAGAATATCTGGGATTAAAGCAATCCCAGGCACAAGGTGAAAGTACCAACTGCACATAGGCATTGATCATGCTAGGATCTGAACCCATTTCTCAGAGCTGTGAGGAGGTATCACTAATCATTGAACTTTAAGTTAACTTATCATTGAGTAATAGCCACTGACGACAGCAATTTTGCTTATGAAGAAAATGTATTTCAGTGGTAAAGGGACTGAAAGACTAAAATTGACTAGTTCTGTGTTTATCAGAGACCAGATTAGGGCAGCATTTAGTTTGTTTTTAATATATTTGGCTATTTACTTTTTACATTACTCCTTCTCAATTTGTATTCCTTCTCAGATAAAAAAAACTTAACTCCTCATGGAGATTCAACAATGGAATTATGAAAACCCAATAAATTTGAGGAAAAATCCAATAAAATTCACTGACTTCTCCTATTTCCTGTCTATGAGCCTGCGGGTACATCTTAGCGAAAATTGGTTATTCAGATAAGCACAGCATAATTATAGAATGCATTGCATTTAATGAGAAAACACTTTGAAAATAAAGAAAAGGATATAAAGTAGCACCTCTGATTACAGTGTACAATATGAGTTATGACATCACAGAAAACAAGATTTATCAAACCATTTTTTTTGATCCTCCAGTATAATACACATGATTCATTCTTTTTTTTAAAACTTGTTAATCCAATTACAGGGTCACACCTGAAGTTGAGCTCAGTGCATTATACAGCACACTTGTGCTCAGACTCATTGGCTCTGGAGAAATTTAGAGTCACTGATTGTCTTTGGATTGTTGGAGGAAAACCAGATTAAAAAAAAAAACTACACAGACACAAAAAAAATAAGCTTCGCTAAGATGCCCCTGCCTCGTAATATCTAGTACTACGGATTAATATTTAATAATTGTTGCTTCTTATATTATTCATTTGTTTTGTTTTGCATTGTGTTTAGCACTGTGGTCTCACAGCCGAGTTTGTATTCAGAGACACTCACCATCTCTAGAGTTTGTACATTTGATTATTGTCCAAACAGGTTTTCTCTGAGTACTCTCAAAGATGTGCATACTCGGCTGGTTGGTAAATGTAAATTGTACCTGCATAAGTTTGTGTTTATGTGTGTGTGTGTTTATGCCAGAGTGCTCTCTGAGGGACGTCTATCCCATCCAAGGTTGGTTCCTGCACCTGAGATGCAGTAAATTCAGAACCCTCTCATTCCCATCAGCAACAAAAGTTTTTAGCTCTGTTCATTTCGTTTGGTCCTTCAAATAAATGTAAAACACGATGGCACGTTAAACTGAAAGCCAAACTTCACTTCTTCTAAAACCAGCTATCAAGTGTAGCAGACCATTTCATAGATATAATGTATAACATTTACAATCCTGCTTAATCCAATTCAGGAAGCCTGCCCTGGCAACACTGAGCACAAAATGAAAGGAGTCCTAGACTGGTTTTTAGTCCATAGCAGACCCCACTCACACAAATGGGGAAGGTTTGGACATGCCAATTAGCCTAACACAGATATCTTTGGGATGTGGGAGGAAAATTGGGGCATTTGGTGCAAAACCCACAACAAAGATACAGGCAGAATATACAATATTGTGGAAAATCAGCCCCAGACACACACGCACAGAGACACAGGTGCCAAAATCTGCCCTTTTGTTCTCCTTTTTGCAAACAATGCCCTCAATTATGGCTCAGTTTCTTCCTTGTTTCTCTCTTCTTCTAATATTACAGCCTTCACTCCTCCGCTTCCTGACTCTGGCTCCCTGAATGGAGTGAGGCGGCCCCTTTTATATTGCCCGCGGAAGCGCTTCAGGTGCCCTCTGACGATCATCTCTGGCAGTACTTCCTGGTGTGGTGGAAGTGCTGCATGGTCACCTGGAAGTACTCCCGGTACACCCGGACCCCTTCCTGGCCACACTTCCGGGTGTTTTGGAAGTGCTGCAGTGGCCATTAGCACTATCAGGGTTGAGCTTCTAAGCTCCAATCTTGTGGCCACTGATACAAACCAAGGGGGCTGCCCTCTCATGTCCCAGGGGAGGTATCGTCTCTCTCCCGGTCCTTTCATAAAGTTGTCCTGGCCGGGCAAAGCCCCAGCCACCCGTCACAAAATATATAATGATGATCATGAGTCATTCTCCAACCCACTATATCCTAACACAGGGTCACAGGGGTCTGCTGGAGCCAATCCCAGGGTGCAAGGCAAGAACAAATCCCAGGTAGGGCACACACACAATAGGAAGAATTTAGGATCACCAATGCACATAACCTGCATGTCTTTGGACTGTGGGAGGAAACCGGAGCACCCAGAGAAAACCCACACAGACACGAGGAGAACATGCAAACTCCATGCAAGGGGAACCCGGGAAGCGAATCCAGGTCTCCTTACTGCGAGGCAGCAGCGCTACCACTGCACCACCGTGCTGCCCTATAATGATGATGTTATAGTAAAATAACAATGGTGGTCTGGAATGAGTTAATATGCAAGAAACACTTTTTGGTTTGCTTCATACAAACTTAGTTTCATTTTGTGCCTTGTTAAGAACAACAAGAATCAGAATTATATTTGATTTTCTCAAATGGAAATCAATGTACACCTTTTTTAAAAAGTGTAGGTTGCAGATAAAGTTAATTTAAACCCGAACCACGCTGGCTTTTTCTTGAAGTAGTTTGAAAGTTCTGCAGAATACAATTTCTTTGCTTTTTTCACCTTTTGCTCCCACTTCTCTACAATTAGGAATAACACAGTTTCAGTGGAGAAAATGTATTGTGAATGAGTGGTTATTTAAAGCTTCTTAAAAGCCTTCAATTAGTCAAGATTACCAAGAAAATGTTAGTTACCCAGTTAAGTGGAGGAATTAACTTTCACAATGTGAGATTTAGCATTTATCCATATGTAATGTTTAGCTGAAGAAATTTACTCCATACTTATAATGACTGGGCATTCTGGCAACTTTAAGCATATAAAAATATCTTTGCCCTTACCAGGTTTTAGTCCTTTATAAAAAAAAAATACATCATTTATTCTGTAACCTACTTATTATAGTACAGGGTCACAGCGGCTGAATACTCTACTGGCAACACTGGTCACAAGGTAAAAAACCATCCTTGATGGTGTGCCACTCCACTACACAGCAGTCTCAGTTATCCTTTCCCTTTTATGAGTAGCCAGTTCACCTAAACTACACACGTTTGGGATGCAGAAGGAAAATCAGAGTACATGAAGAAAAAAAGCACACAATCACCACGCAGACACTGGAATGCTACATACCCGAGGCTCAGGGTTGGATTTAAACTCATCACTCTGTGACTATAAGGTAGCAGTGCTAACTAGTATGCCACTGTGCTGACTTTCTATTCTGCAGTAGCCAGAGTTGATGCCAGCATCAATATGCTCTAGATGATGATGCCAGTTATGAAAATTGTCCCTTAAAACAAAGTCATTTAGGCGGAGTTCTGTTCATGAAAGCTTTACAGAAGAAAAAAACATTTTGTGTTCATATGAATTACTTATGAATGCTTTAAAATCTTTTTTTTTTATCAGGTACCTCCTGACTCACTGATACAAGAAACCTCCACATATGATATGCTATTCAATTTCTCTTAATGTCTGATTTTTGTAAGATGTCATGCTTTTTAGGGTTCCAAGTATTTTTGGCCCTCTATATCTGAAAAGCCCTCATTTATAGGCCATTTTTTGACCATATTTTGTACAGGTAATTACACCTTTATGATAAAGTGTAAATCAGTAGATTGGCTTCATCAAAAATGATCTGGACGACTTGAAGTTGTGCATGTTACATTAACTGACCCGAAGGGTTCATCTCCTATTGGGATACAAGGGGACAATGTTTCTCCTTTTCACAAACTTTCAAAAAACATGGATTGGTAATATATGCATGTGGAGTGTTGATTTATGCTATTTTGAGGCTAGTGCTCACAAATATGGTATTTTTTATATTTGATTCTTTACAGTTGAACATAGCTCTCTAAGAGCAACTTGCAGAAGGTTTAACGTGAAACATTCAAACATAAGCATACAGGGTTATTATCTTAGGCAATGTCAAGGTCAGTGATTCCAAAAATAATGTTACTTTGATCCTTTACTAAGGATCTAACCCTAATATGGACCTCTATCGGAGAAGGACAAATGACAAATTTCTTTATAATGTCTAGACTTTAAACATTTAAATTGAAGCACACATTTCAATATTTCTATTCTCTAATGCATCTATTTTGGTTTGTTATGTACTTCTACATCATGAAATAAATCATTACATTTCTTATGAACACCCTGAGTTAGAGTGGATTCTGCTAATTCAGATTTTTGCTGGTTAATTTTTTGAAAAAAATGAACAGAGTTGGCCAGCAATGGCCAGTGGGTAATTTTCAGTGATTTGTAGTTTTCCAAAGGGGTTATTGTGGCTTTCTCTATTTTTCGTTCACTCATGCTGAACATTCAATTGTGCACATTTGTTTGGCAGGGAATTGCAACACTTAACAAATTGAGGAGGCTGGTCTGGTCTCTGTCAAAGTGAAGTTTGCTCATTCCTTATGTTTCTGCCTGGGTTTTGTCCAGAAATAAGTAGTTCAGGTGAACTACTGACTCAAAATGTACAATACAGTATATGAGAGTGTCTTATCATGGGTTGCTTCCAAGAACATTTGAATAATTTTGAAGAGAAAGGGCAATTAGCCCATCATAGCTTGTCAATCCTAATCACCTAATTTAAGTCAAGTTTTGAAGGTCCCTAACATCTCTGTCTACCGCATGTCACAGGTGGCTGGGGGGGCGACCCGGCCGGGACGCCCCAGAGGACCGGAGGAGGGCTTACGCCTCCCCCAGACCACGTGGGGGCGACCACCCTGGTGGCTACGGGGACCACGGGTACAGAGCTTTGAAGCTCAACCCTGTAGGGGCCCATGGTTAGTGCCAGGGGGCGCTCCAATGCCTTGGGAGCCCTGGACCTTGGCACTTCTGCCACACCTGGAAGTGCTGGGGGTAAGAGGATCGGGGACACCCAGAGTGTTTCCGGGTGCGCAACCGGCACTTCCGCCACACTGGGGAGTGCCGGCGGAAGATTGTCGGGAGGTACGTGGAGCACATCCGGGTGATTATAAAAGGGGCCGCCTCACTCCATTCGAGGGCTGGAGTCCGGAGGACAAGAGACGAGGTCTTGGTGGAGAGGAGTGGAGGCGGCCTGAAGAAAGTGAGGCATTGTTTGTTGGCCAGGACTTTGCGGACTTTGGGGTTGTACTGCACTGTAAATAATGTTTAATAAACGTGTGTTGGGTAACATCAACGTGTCCGCCTGTCTGTGTCCGGGTCATCTTCCACACACACTACCTGGTAACTTATATTCCATGTGTCCATAATACTCTATATGAAGAATCCTTTTTTTATATTTTTGCAGAATTTTACTCTTAACAAGCCTCTATCTGTATCTCTGCGTTCTTCTAAATTTTTGAAGTTTTAGTCATACCTCCTTTCTTTTTCATTAAACAAAATAGGTTCAACTTTTTCCATCTTTTTTCATAGTTAATACTTCATAGTCCTGGAATCAGTCTAGTCACTTTTCTCCTGACTTTCCGTAGTTTTGTAATATGGAGACCAAAACTGCATACAGCACTCCAAGTAAGACCTCAATAGTGTGACATATAGCTTAAGCATAACCTCTCTTGTCTTATACAGTATGCTAAACATCATGCTATATAACCTAACATCCTATTAGCCTTCTTAACCACATCTGTTCAGATACAGATATTGAACACAATGACTCCTAGGTTCAACTCGTAAGTCTTGTGAATAAAAAAAAAGAATTGTTCATTTTAATAGATTGAAAATTGGAACTGGAAAGAAGAGGCTGTTAAGGATATCAGACTGAGGCAGTGGTCAAGTAAACAGGCAGAGCTCTTAGAAAGACTAACAATCTGGCTTTCGAGTTCAAAACAAAAAGGAAAAGATTGAAATAATAGTTAAAATGACATGTCAAAACCCAACTAATCCAAATGAGCCATAATGAAGATTTCTTTAGCAAAGAAAAATACAAAGTACACAGAGGCATCCAAAAGCAAGAATAACAAGCAGATTCTGCTAACATCTTTTATAAGCCAGCAACATGATGTCGCACTCCGAGACAGTGCTATATACCTGTATATGATGCTAACATTGCTATTAGTATAGACAATATAGCAATTTATGTTGACAACACATACATATTACATCGAAAATAATGACAAAAATAAAAAGGACAAAATTTAGTAAAGAATTGAGCTTCACAATTAAAAATACACACATACAAAACGCATATTGTGTACATTTAAGTTTCAAATGACTTTCAGTGTATTCAGATGTTGCGTTTTTATTTCATACTTGTAATACCATAGATTAAATTTCATCTGCCACATTTTTGCCAAAGTCTGAATTCTGTCCAGGCCCACCTGTAATGATTCTAGATTATCTGCCTTTCAACCTACTTTAGTATCTTCTGCAAACTTAATCAGCTAGTTATTTTTATGCTTATTGAGATCATTTATGTATATTAAAAAGGACAACAACCTCAACTCAAATCCTTGAAGGACACCACCTTTAACAGTTTCTAATTTTGAAAAAGTTTCTCAGACCATAATCATGTACCTCCTGTATTTTAACCAAATTAAGCTCTGCCCAGTTCAAATTATTGTGCCCTATTCAACAGCCATAGAACTAGATTGAGTGGATTGGTATTTTTGAGCCACATACAGTGAAAGGCTCATTACCATTGGATAGCTGAGGGTCAGAGCATTCCAATGATGTATGGTTTTCTATGATTTGTCATTCTTATTACATGTCACAACTGTGCATAAAAGACAGGAAGTAAATTTCAAACCTTTATGCACAAGCACCTGTGTAAGTGTGGGGGTTGTTTGGTTGACACATAATAAGACTTGAAGTTTGCACTAGGGAAATGTCTTCTTCAAAAAAAGAAAAGTTACAGGATGCTAGTGATATGGAATATGAAGACCTTGTATCAAATTCTGATTGCAGTTTTGACTCTATTGAGAATGATATGTTTGCTGAAGGACTTGATGCTGCTGTTGATTTAGCTTGATTTAAGTATTGCTCATAGTATAACTCTGAAGCATCCCGGCATGCATGTTTACAGTTCAAGTGCCATTACCAGATCCGGAAGCTGTCTGCTGCACATTCATTTTATGTTAGTTCTCTGAGTAGTGCTGTTTCAGTTTCAACTTAGAGTACCAGCAATGTACCCACTCACATTTTCACGTGGGAACCCGTCCCTTCCTCCATCAATTAAATATCACTGAATCACGCCATGCAGACTTTCAATGGGGACCACTCTTTGATTGAACATACTTGTATTGTGCCAAACCACACCGTGGTGTTGGCAGTTTCATGAAGAACCCTCCCCTTGATCAAATGTTATTGAAACATGCCATGATAACTTGCCAATGCAGCTACTAGCAGCTTCACATGGTAGCCCCTATTTCTCAAATCGATCGAATATCATTATTCCACTTAGCTGCTTTGAGAATGCCAGTTTACAAACTGCATGCTACAAATATGCTGTTTGGGTTGATTGGACGCTGTGTGAATGGTTTAGGTTTTAGGTGCCCAGGGCTGCTAGAAAAGGCATTGCCACCACCCTGCGACCTAAAACTGGAAAAAGCTGGTATGAAAATGTATGTATATACAATGTGTACTTTTTTATTCCTAATGTGAAATGCAACAAAAAAAGCAACAATACCAAAAATAAATAAATGAAAACACACTAAACCTTTGTGAGCAACTGAAACAGAAGTCAGGAGAAGATGCATGAACTACAGCACAAAAACCCCAATCTAGAGTACAAAAAGGTTTCTCTATGTCTAGTGGTAGATTGGTAAACAGAAACTGTTTCAAGGACTAACATGAAAAATAATGTTGAAAGTAAAAGCCTGGATGTGTACGTAATTATATGTACATACTTGTAGTTACAAATTGTTTACTTGTTGCTTCAGAGTGATATGTAGAGTGTTTGTGTGTGTGTGTGTGAATATATACAGTCATATGAAAAAGTTTGGGAACCCCTCTTAATTCTTTGGATTTTTATTTCTCATTGGCTGAGCTTTCAAAGTAGGAACTTTCTTTAAATATATGACATGCCTTATGGAAACAGTAGTATTTCAGCAGTGACATTAAGTTTATTGGATTAACAGAAAATATGCAAAATGCATCATAACAAAATTAGACAGGTCCATAAATTTGGGCACCCCAACAGAGATATGACATCAATACTTAGTTGAGCCTCCTTTTGCAAATATAACAGCTTCTAGACGCCTCCTATAGCCTTTGATGAGTGTCTGGATTCTGGATGGAGGTGTTTCTGACCATTCTTCCATACAAAATCTCCCCAGTTCAGTTCAATTTGATGGCTGCCGAGCATGGACAGCCTGCTTCAAATCATCCCATAGATTTGCGATGATATTCAAGTCAGGGGACTGTGACAGCCATTCCAGAACATTGTACTTCTACCTCTGCATGAATGCCTTTGTAGATTTCGAACTGTGTTTTGGGTCATTGTCTTGTTGGAATATCCAACCCCTGCGTAACTTCAACTTTGTGACTGATGCTTGAAAATGACCCTGAAGAATTTGTCGATATTGGGTTGAATTCATCCGACCCTCGACTTTAACAAGGGCCCCAGTCCCTGAACTAGCCACACAGCATAGTGGAACCTCCACAAAATTTGACAGTAGGTAGCAGGTGTTTTTCTTGGAATGCGGTGTTCTTCTTCCGCCATGCAAAGTGTTTTTTGTTATGACCAAATAACTCAATTTTTGTCTCATCAGTCCAAAGCACTTTGTTCCAAAATGAATCTGGCTTGTCTAAATGAGCATTTGCATACAACAAGCGACTCTGTTTGTGGCGTGAGTGCAGAAAGGGCTTCTGTCTAATCACCCTGCCATACAGATGTTCTTTGTGCAAATTGTGCTGAATTGTAGAACGATGTACAGATACACCATCTGCAGCAAGATGTTCTTGCAGGTCTTTGGAGGTGATCTGTGGGTTGTCTGTAACCATTCTCACAATCCTGCGCATATGCCGCTCCTATATTTTTCTTGGCCGGCCAGACCTGGGTTTAACAGCAACTGTGCCTGTGGCCTTCCATTTCCTGATTACATTCCTTACAGTTGAAACTGACAGTTTAAACTTCTGAGATAGCTTTTTGTAGCCTTTCCCTAAACCATGAGACTGAACAATCTTTGTTTTCAGATCTTTTGAGAGTTGCTCTGAGGATCCCATGCTGTCGTTCTTCACAGGAGAGTCAAAGGGAAGCACAACTTGCAATTGACCACCTTAAATACCTTTTCTCATGATTGGACACACCTGTCTATGAAGTTCAAGGCTAAACAGGCTAATCCAACCAATTTGGTGTTGCAAGTAATCAGTATTGAGCAGGTACATGCATTCAAATCAGCAAAATTACAAGGGTACCCAAATTTTTGCACAGCCAGTTTTTCACATTTGACTTAATTTCATACAACTAAATACTGCTTCACTAAAAATCTTTGTTTGGAAAACATCCCAGTACTCAGATGTTCCTAGGAAATGAAAGACATACCACTGTTATCTTTTTTGTAGAAAGGAGAGTCAATTGTTATGCAGGCTGAGAGGGGTTCCCAAACCTTTTCATATGACTGTATACACACACAAAAATATATATATATATACTTTTTTTTTCCTAAAAAAAATTTTATTGAAACTTTAATGCTTGTTTTGAGAGATTGTTTAGGTGCAAGAGACTAAGTGTTTTCAAAATGGGACACAAAATGTTCCCAAAAAGGGGGACATCTTGTGCCATACAGTTTAACATTGCAATGCTATGGAATATGACATCTAAACTTGGCACAATGATATCTGACAGACTGGGACACAAAAGAAGCTTGATTGTAGAGTTGTCCATCATGAAATGTCTCGTTATATACTGTAAAATCCAGTATTTTGAAGAAAAAATCCTAAGGCACCTAATTGCTTGTGTTTTATTGATATTGATGTAAACAAAGGTTTTTATTTGAATAAAGATTTTCTTTTAAAAAAGTGGAGTGTTATACTCACTGCTGTTCAGCCATTTGCAGCTCCTTTATTACATAAGCAGAATAACAGCTGTTTATTTTGGGGTATGTAAATTAGGCACTATAATGTCAAAAACAACATGAGGCTCAAGGGGTTAAAATACAAGACCTACAAAGCTTATTCATGCTTCTTAAGATAAAGAGTCCAAACAGGGGCTTGGCTGGAATGAAAACCTGCAGTTGGCTGCTGTGGCATTTATAAAGTGCGCTCATTAGGAAGAGTCTGTGTTACATCTGATTTCTTTAGCCCTAACAGGCAATTTTAAAAGCTAACATCCAACATTTACAGGCGAAAACTCAGTAATATATACTATTTTACTATTGTTCATCACTTACTGAACATAAAAATACTTTCTTAGGTTTTTTGGTTCAGTGCCAACCTGCTTGATGCTATTGTTACAAATACTAAGTACTATTTTACACATCCCATTTACTATTATTCTAGGTATACTCCATGCCTTCTTTAATTCCATCTTGCCCCAGATGATTATTGCTGCATATGCTCACTCTCAAAGGTGCTGTACAAAATAAAAGTGTGTTATTGACTGATCTTTAAAGCCTCAGGCACACACACAAATCTTTCATTTTTTACCTGGCTGTATAGTGGTTTCTTCAGTTTACTCGTGAAAACAAGTTGTTGACAATAGTACTGTTCTTAGACAATTAAAGTACACTGGTTCATAACAGAGTCAGTTTGCAGCGATAAAGAACATGAGACAGAGTAGTTTACCAGAATACCGGAACTGTTACCTCCTATTCACAGGGTTTAGGCGCTCTCAACAACTCTTAAACAACGAAAAGATGCATTGTCTTCACAAAAAAAGGCGTTGATCAAACAAGAATGACGTTATTAAGTGGCCATTGTTGGCAGTCAAGCAAGGGCCTCTTGCCCTGAATTTCAGGTGGGGGGTGGAATGGGGATGCTGGGAGACAGAAGCTGAGAGACACTTGAAAAAGGATGACATCTAAGCTTTGAACATACACATCTATGCGTTTCACAGTTCTATTAAAAATAATAGCCCAGCAAATATTTCCTGCTTTGTATGGTCAAGTTTTTGTTTGTTTCACTGCGTCTCAGGAGACATTAAAAGAAAAGAAAAATCTTATTTGATGGCAGCCTGTTCAGCCCTCACAGCTTGTTAAGTTCCTGTTCACCTAGTGACTCTAAACAGGGTTGCAGAAGCATACACTGAATGATCTGCTTCCTTATGTTAACAGTATGTAATATATGTATTCTGTTCAGCCACAACATTAAAACCATTTGCCTAATATTGTGCAAGTCAAGCTCTTTCCCATCAAGGTATAGATTCCACAAGACCTCAGAAGGTGTCCTGTGATATTTGCCACCCACACATTAGCAGCAGATCGTTTGAGTGCTGTAAGTTGTGAGGTGGGGACTTTATGAATCGGACTTGATATTCCAGTACATCCCATGAATGCTCAATTGGAGTGAGATTTGGGGAGTCTGGAGGCCAAGTCAACACTATAAACTCTTTATCATGTTCCTCAAACCATTCCTGAACAATTATTGCAGAGTGGCAGGAAGCATTATCCTGCTGATAAGAGGGCACTCCCATCAGGAAGTACCATTGCCAGGAGTCTTCATTCCTCACATGCATGAGTTTGTTTCCAGTTCACTGGTTGTCCTTCCTTGGACCACTTTTCGTAGGTATTAACCATTGCATATCAAGAACCCCCCCTCAAGATCTGCCCTTTTGGAGATATTATGACTCAATTGACCCAGTTGTCTAGTCATCAGTGCCTGTTCCTCACCAGACATAGTGTTCAGTTTTTGCCTCATTAGATCAGAGAATATTTTCGGTTATTCCCTCAGAGCCCTTTAGGCTGTCACGTGCCCTTAACTCAGGAGTGGCTTCCATTTACCCAGTCTACTATGACCTTCTGATTAAGTGCTTCTGGAGTGCTTCTGAGATGGTCATTATTCCGAATGATTTTCCCATCTCATCAGGTGACTTCTGAAGCTCTTTTAGAGTGACCATTGGGTTCTTGGTTACCTCCCTTACCAAGGCCCTTCTTGCCCAATCTTGCCCAGTTACTCAGTTTTTTTTCATATAGATATACAGTATACCTGTCCTTGGAAGGTTTATGTGCACAAACATAAAAAAAGTTATACAACAACAGCAGAACACAAAGTACAAAAAAAAGAGAAAAGCAGCAAACCTGCTCACCCTACCCGGCCTACTTATGGTTACAGTACAGGTGAAATAAAAAGTTTACTCAGCTTTAAATAATTTTTGGTACTTTTCTATTATCATGACACAAATTGTATTATCGTGACGCACCCAAAGGGGACATTAACATTAGGGACCTATAGGTAACTATACTCCACTCCCACTAACTTTAAGGTCAGTATTTGTGGTTGGGGTAGGCCAGTCTAATAATTTAAGACAGTGGGTGCGGTGGCCCACCGATTTACGTCATGATAATAGAAAAGCGCCGTGATAATAGAAAAGTACCTAATTTTTTCCTAATGTGTTTATTAAATTGAAAGTATTGAACCTTAAAGAGTAACTGGGCATAAGTATTCTTGTCATGTTGAGATTTTGGAATTTTGCAGTTATTATTTTCATTATGTTTTTGTTTTACTGTGACATTTTGTTTTTTTATGTGGGTACTGCCATTTGGTGGAATGTTTGCTAATTGCCAATCATTTCCTGGGGTGTGGTTTTGGTGGCTGAGTGGTGTAATGTCACCAGTGTGATGCATCCAAGATTGTTGGTAGAGAATTTAGTAGTTGGCATGTTTTGTGAGACTTGTGGTTTAAGAGACTTTGTGATCTTACTACACCTACAAGCTTGGTTTACATTTTGGTTTGGGTGTATGAGTCTGGGGTCTGCTGGTTTTGACTTTCATTGCATCTTCAGTTCTCATCTTTCTCCTGATCCTTTCTTGTCAGTCTCTTTTGCAACAGGGAAGTTTGGGTGTAAAAAAGCAGGTGGGCTTGCCTATGCTGCAACACAACTGAACTGCTAATTATTTGACTGGCAATTAAAAGAATCTTTAACTGCTCTTGCAACTCTGCCAGAACAACTGCATAGGGCATTCGGTTCCCTGTCCTTACATAAAATGACTGATCCAAGCATTTATCTGTAATACTTCTCCTATCTCTCTTAACACATCTCTAGGTTCTCAGGCTTCCACCCACCATTCAAGACCTTGCCCTGACTCATCTCCTGCAACATCTTTGGACTAACATCTGTGTTTGGGGAAGGTCCACATTTGCAAAAGGGACATCAAGCAATATCCCATGGCTCCTGCACTCCCTTGTACTTCTAGACCTTCCATCTGTATTTTAGGACAGCACCATAGTCCCATATGAATTCATCTCAGGCTGTGTATCCCCTAATATCTTTGGAGAAAAAGAAAATCACATGTCTACTCTCAGGTCTTTCCTTCCACTATTGTTCTAAACTGGGGTTCCCAACACCAGCCCTGGAGGGCCACAGTGGCTCCATGTTTTCTAATCATTTTCTTAATTAGTAACCATTTTTTTCTGCTAATTAACTTAATTTAATTGATGTGCTATTTAAGACTCAGGACATTTAAATCAAAGGTTTCCTGGTGGGCTGCAGAGGCTGCAGGTTTTTGTTTCAGCCTTATTGCTTAATGAGAAGTCATTTATTGCTGATAAAGTACTTATAGCATAAGTGAAATTTTTCTGCTTCATTTTAGTTGCCTCGCTTGCTAAGATTTTGAAACCTTAATTGTTTATTTTAGTCTTAAGCCGCAGCATTCACAGATTTTAATTGCTCCTTATTAGCAATAAGATGCAAATGACAAAGGATCCAGCAGTTCTCCATCTAGCTTGTTTCCATTTACACCTGTGTGTATTCATTGTGCACTATTTGGTTTAATGAAGTACTCAGGAGGAAACTGAAGAGAAAAAAGTGAAGAACTGAAAATTACTTGTTCATTTTAGGCTTCAATTCATTTGGATGATTTAATTGAAAAGGAAAAAAAAAACTACAATTTAAGAAACACCAGCCATTGCAGAGTTGATACACTAGCAATTCATGATACTAAATAAGACCAGGGGGGTATTTTTCATACGTGGATTAGTCGTTTAGCCAGATGTAATTGTTGACGATTTGGCCTAATCCTGGATCTGTCTGTTTTTCGAAACTCTTGCTGGAAGTGTTGTCATAGCAACACATCCTAATCCTCAAACCTGCTCAGAGCAGGTTTGTTCTACGTAAACAAGCATTAGTTTACACACGTAATCAGTGACGGTGCGTGGAAGTCATCCAGTCATGGCTTCGCCGTTCATGAATGAGCGACCAATTGATATTGGTGCGCAAATTATACGAAGAGAATTTCATATAGAGAGGGTTTTGCGCGATCGGCAAGATCCTTTATTGCTCTTGGAGGAAATTCTTTTCGAAAGATACCGCTTTAGCCGAGGGGGAATATTGTACCTCAAAGATTTTTTAGCACCTTATATTCGAAGTCAAACTAGGCGAAGTCGGGCTCTCACATCCACACAGACAGTATGCATTGCTTTGAGTTTTTTACAAGCGGCACTTTTTTATATACTGTAGGCGATGCGGAAAATCTAACTAAAAGTGCAGTTTGCCAGGCAATTCGTAAAGTCTGTTTGGCTCTGAAAGATTTCCTTCGGGTTTTCATAGCGTTTCCTGGACACCTGCATGTGCAGACAATAAAAGAGGCGTTTCATGCCATTGCAGGTAGGCAACACACAGGTAAAAACGCCCACAGTTCCATGAAGAATCTCAATCAGCCTAACATTCTCATTACCAGGATTTCCAAATGTGATTGGGGCACATGGGACTGATCAGAGTGGAGTTTGATCAAACATTATTTGGAAAATGTACCTCTCCTCCTGATGAATAATCAGACACAGTGTCTTCATCAAATATTTGACCTTCATCAATATCTCGTTGGTCAGACACAGGTTCAAGGGATATGACATTCCCTACAACTGACCCCACAAAAAAGAGAGCTATATGGAACATACCTATGGCACACATGGAGGACAAATATATGCAATGACCATCCTTTACCCATCCTTCTGAGGAGGAGCTTCCCCCTGGAATGCCCTCAGAAACAGGGCGATGGGCATTTTGCTGGAGAGCCAACTCTTCTGCAGGGGTTAGGTCTGGACCGCGTGGACCTCCACTTGTTTTTTGCTTGTCTGCCTTCTTATTAGCTTTACAATTAATGTTTTTTATATTATATATGATTATTAATGTCAACACTTCTTTAAATAGTTATATACCAATATTTACCAATTTGAAGTATATTCTTGTACTTCACTTTAACCTGTTCTCATGTTCTCCTTGTGCTCACGTTTGATCTGGAATTATGACATATTAAATAATAATTAATCTGACACATAGGAAATGAAACGCTGCATTCAGTAAGTACAATGCACACTACTTAGCGTTTAATATGTCGGCCACTTTTTGCCAGCCGTCTTTTCTGGTCTGGGCTGCTTTTGCAGTGTTACCCCTTGTGCATATTAAATCTTGAAATTCTTCATGTCCTTCGAATAAAAGGTCTTGCGCCGCGTATGTGAAAAAAAAATGCGCCCGTTCTTTCGTCATTTTGTTACAGCCTATGAAAGACTTGCTGATCATGTTTTCTAGACTCAATATATATGGGCTTTTCACTCAGCGCGGGCGCGCGCATTCATCTCAGATGATTAGATTCAGCTAGACTAAACTACTACACGGCTGTGTTTGAAAACGACCTATCCCAGATGAGTGTCACCGGCATTAACTTATCCAAGATGAGGCACCTGATCTCGGATGATTTAAGCAACGTACGAAAAATACCCCCCTGTTATTGGCAAAGATTGTTTTGTAATTAAGCAACTGGGTTGGAACAAAAACCTGTAGCCACTGCAGCTCTCCAGGACCAATGTTGATCACCCTTGTTATAAACACTTGAGGTATGCCTATTGTATATCAGGTGTTGTCCTGGCAAGGCAACTTATATACTGTAGTTCTTGCCAGAAAAAAAAGAAATATTCTGTTTGTGTAAGTATCCAGTCCACATTGTAATAGTTTGTAGAGCCACCATTGCAGCAATAACAACCTTGAACCTTTTGGTGCAAGTGTGTACCAACGTGGCACACTTAATCAAAAAATTGGAGAACTGTAATATTAGAATAAATACTTTTTTAACCCACCCTTTCCTCATGTGCTTAGGCTCTTACTAAAAAAGAGAAATTAAAGCTATGGATGGGGTGCTCCTTAGTTATTTTAACCACAACACAGTTGTTCACAATTGTGGTCAAAAGCATTTCACTGCCAAAGCTGACCTTACTGCCAGCAGTTACAATCCTGTCCAGGCAGGACGTGTTCCTTCCTGTGTCTCAGTCCCTGGAAAAGCTTCTCCCTTTCATCCCCCTTTTCCCTTTTGCTAGTATAAAGTATGTCCTTGAGCTACAGGCAGGTTTTGATGCGCTGCACCCAGGACCAGTAGTTCACCAGTTTTTCACCACTTGCTGAATTATGAATTTAGAAGGAGAAATAGAATTATTTGGAAAGAAGTACTCATAAGTCAATGCAGCAATTATCACAACTGACAGGTGTGTCATAAAACTCAAGTCAGTACATACTCCGTGATTTCTATAACACTTCTTCTTGTTGTACCCAAAAACTGCAGACTTGCCCAACCAAAGCTTTGCAAACAGGTGACTCACCTGTGACCACGTTCTACACCATTAATTAAAACAAAAGCCAAAATATGTTCTCATTCAAGACCATGAAAGCTGTATTAAAGCAGAAACTATACCTGGTAGGAGAAATGAAAACCAAGGTGCTAACTGTCTCATATACATCTGTCACTTATCATGGATATTTGCAGGGAACAGTAACAAGACACGCTGTGTCTTAAGATAATATTTACTTTCTAACCTAAGATTACATGGCTAGTTAGCCCCATGTCCACATGTCTCTTGGAAATGGTATGTGAAGAGACCAGTAAGTCCAATTAAGATTTATTACAAGGCTTTATAAATGAAGAATGTATATTTGGCATTAAAGCAGCGCTTCCCGATTGGGGTGGGGTGCGAGCAACTGTTGCTGGGGGTGCCAGAATCCATCGAGGAAGAAAAATGAAAAACATTATTTGTACAAAATCTTAATTTATCTATCCATTCCTAAATAATTAAATTGTTTCATTCTTGTATTTTGTGTGGTTGAGGTGTGGAAGGCTGCTCTTTCCACCCTCTTGTTAGCTGTGAATAAAGTATCCATTATTCATAAAGCTTCAATTGGTGATCTGTTTTTCTGCGTTAACTTCATATTTTTTCATACTTCTTCTCAAACCAAGGGGGTGTGAAATCGGCCTTGTCCGTCACAGGGGGTGCGAGGGTAAAATGAATCGGGAAGCGCTGCATTAAAGTGAGGCAGTGTGGATGTCATGAGTAACATTGATGCTCGGGGGGTGACCTTATGTGATGACACGGGGCAACCTCACAGGTGGCGCAGTGGTAGTGCTGCTGCTTTGCAGTAAGGAGACTGTGGAAGGTTGTGGGTTCGCTTCCCGGTTCCTCCCTGTGTGGATAGCGCTTTGAGTACTGAAAAAAGCGCTATATAAATGTAATGAATTATTATTAATGTCTCATTTTTTTTTGTTGCTAACTTAGCACTGATGGATGAAGTAAAGCCCTTTTTAATAGCAGTGCCGATTATGCTTTCCTTCTGTATTTCAGAGGCTTGCTGTTAGACTGACTGATGTCATGTTTGCATGGTGTCTTTTGATGTAATGGTGATCCTTTAAGGGAAGGGTTTTGCCTCTTACCCATTGTTGCCTGTATAGACTGTGGCTTAGGCAACACTGAACTAAATAAGACAATGCATGAAACAACCGTCACAATTCAGGTGGACAGTCTAAGTAAGATATTCAGTTCATGCGTGACCTTTTCAGTCTTCATTACCCATCTTACTGAAATTAATATACAACTCCATAAAACAACAGGGGCAGAATTCAGAACTCCCTATAACCATGTGCATTCCAGCTTTTGGTAACATCCAAAATATTGTATTGTATTAAATAAAAATAATTTATGCCAACATTGTAGTGGGTGGTATTGTTACTTCACATTTCCAGGACAACATCATATATTAAATACATCTTTAGACAATATACTGTATATGCTGTGAAGTTTTATTTTTATATATATTATTTGGCCAAAAGTTTGTGGACACTTGACCACCACACCAATATTAGCTTGTTGGACATCCTATTCTAAAACTACAGGTATTAAAGTGGAGTTGCCCCACCCCAACCCCCCATCCCATGGCTATAACAGCCTCCACTCTTCTGGGAAAGTTTTCCACAAGAATTTAGAGTATGTCTAATTTGTGCCCATTCAGCCGAAACAGTATTTGTGATGCTGAACAAGAAGACCTAGACTGCAATTAGTATTCCAGTTCATCCCAAACATGTTCAGTAGGGTTGAGGTCATGACACTGTGCAGGCCACTCAAGTTTCTCCACAGTGAACTTGTCAAACTATGTCTTCATGGACCTGGAATTATGCACAAGAGCACAGTCAAGCTGGAACAGAAAAGGGCCTTCCCCAAACTGTAGCCACACAGTTGGAAACATGCAATTGTCTAAAATGCCTTTGTATGCCGTAGCATTAAAAGTACCTTTAAGTACCATTATTCCTCCTCCTCCTCCACCAAACTTTATAGTAGGCACTATGCTGCTTGTAAGGTAGAGTTTTCCAAATATCCACCAAACTTAGATTTGTCAATCACACCATCAAGTTTCCACTGCTCCAGAACCTAATGACAGCATGCTTTACACAACGTCAGCCAACACTTGGCTTTGCGTATAGCGGTCTTAGGTTTCTGTACAGCTGTTTGGCCATGAAATCCCATTTCATTAAGCTCCCAACACACCGTTCTTGTCCTGATGTTGCTTCCAGTGGCAATCTGTAAGTCTGTTGTGTGTGCTGCAACAGAGGATAAGTGATTGTTGCTCCTAGATGCCTCAATTTCATAACATTAGGAATTACAGTTGACCAGGGTACATCTAGGAAAGCTGAAATTTCACGTACTGTTTTGTGACAATGCCGTGTTTAAATTCATTCAGCTTTTCAGTGCACCCATTCTGCTGCCAGTGTTTGTCAATGATAATTACATTGCTATATGTTTGATGTTATCCACCTGTTAACAATGGGTGCGGATAAAACACCTGAAGTCGATAACTTGGAGAGGGGTATACATACTTCTGGTCATTGTATACACTATACTATGTATATGTGTATTTATATATATATATATGTATGTATGTGTGTTTGTGTGTGTGTATCCTCAGTCTGACTTTAGCGTGTCCAAAATGAAAGTAATAAACTTCATTCAAGCAGTTTGCATCAAACAGTAGCCTTGCTTTTGAGAATCCTATGCTAAATACCATACAACTGAGGCAACAGAGAAACTGACACTATAAACTAATAAAGGCAAATTTAAATTAAATAAAGTGAAAAAAGGAATGATACAGGGAGTGCTAATCTCCATTAAACATAAGGAGGTCTGTCATCATCAATGCAATGAAATAACAGCAGAAATAAATTGTGTAAATAAATAACATATTCCATTAAAAGCTGTACAGGACCTGTACTTGAAACCCCCCCATGGTCATACTATCAGTTATTTCCCTCTGTGTGACAATCATTATGCTCCAATGGGATTAGTAACTCTTCTATCAACCTTTTTTATTTACTATTATTTTTTTCTGTTTAAAATTTTGTAGTGTAAGTTAAGTGCCTTGAACAAAGTTAAGGTACTATATATATAAAATGTTTTATCTCACTATTATATTAAAAACCATTTTCTGTCACATTATTCAGCCATGACCACTCCCCTCCACAATGCTCACTCTCTGTACCACCCCATGACACTCTCAGTGCTGCTAACTTGCTCTTCAATGCAGTTGGTTATTTTGGCAGAAAAGCAAGTTATCTACTCAATGTTGAATTTTAGATTGCAATAGAAAAACAGAAACGAGCCGATGATGAACGTTGAAAAAATAAAATGAACAAAAAGAGTTGCATATAATAAAAATCAAGAACAAAGAGAATCCGTTCAATAAACAAGAAACTGAAAAATATCTTGACAATATGCGAACAGAATTGCAAAGACGCAATGTTTATAGAATGTAAGTTAGAGGATAAAGTAATTCATAATATTGTTTTTTGTTAATGTCATTTAATTTTTTATTTCATTCTTATCACATTTTACTTTTTTACTTCAACTTTTTTACTTTTACTTTTTACTACATTTTATTATTCATTGATGTTTAAAATAGACTGTTGTAGTGAAATACTCAAGTAACTGATTATCTGTCTATAATAACTAACGACCAAACTGTCTTCCTCCCACACCCGGCATACTCTTCTATATACCTACTCTTTAAATAAAATCACTTTCTCTAACGGAGGGGTGCCCTGACAACCAATTTCGATTGGCTCAGCTGCGAGTGCTCCTGGGGGTTGGCAAGCAAAGTGAGCAGGGGACGCAGCACCTTAGTTATTATTATTTTTATTATTATTAAGTTGCATGTGCATTCTGTTGAATTTGTTTTAAAAAGTGACCATGTCACAAATGACGGTTTAGGTATTGTGGACTGCAGTTATGCTCTGCTAATTTTGTTTCAGTGCTTAGGCACTTACTGTAGATTCAAGCACTAGGCCAGTAGTCTATAGGTGTTTCCCACAATGAGTTCCTGTACAATATGGGCCCTGGGCCATTTTCATGTATTTTCTAGTACCACAGAACAGGAGCTGCAACATTTAGGCAAAATATGTGATGTGCAAAGAAGAGTGATGTGGTATGAAGTGCAGAGTGTTTCGGGGCAGAGGGGCCCCTGCACCTTATTGCTTCAAAGCAATTGTGATTTAATGGGGACGATTATTGCTTTGATGCGGTGCATGCTGCAGTGCACCATGGAGGCAATTATGAGAGTGATGCATTGTGAAGCGTGTCAATCGATCTTCACAGATATCCTTCCAAAGTCTAAACTACTAACAGATTTGTAAGATGACGCCAATGCTTGTGGTACACCAATCATTGCAATTCATCACCTGGGCCCCACCCACGATAGTTCCTGGTTGAAAGAAAAGTACATACTGTGAACCTACCAGAAACTACAAATGGCCCAATTTTTTGCAGTGGGAATACTACAAAAGTTAATGAGTTTCTAAAAATTCCCTGGTTACTAAAAAGATTTCTTGCACAGTGGGAAAACACTTTATGAGATATGAAGGAATAGCCCAACTATAAATAATATATATATATATATATATATATATATATATATATATATATATATCCCAGAATCTAGTGGTGTGAATACTACAGGTTCTAAACTGTTTTCCAGTTTCTTTTTTTTCTTATTGTTGGTTCCTGCTTTGCCATTGATGCTGCCAACATCAGCCTCAAATAATAACATTAAGTTTGTTTGTAAAAGGAGAATTTTGTTGCAAAAACTCTTTTATATTCTGTTATTTTGTTTTTTTTTTAAATGGTAGAGAGGCTACAGCTGTTGCCTGACAACTTCACAATTCTGGAATTCCAGGCCTGGGCACTGTCTGCATGGAGTTTGCACATTTTCCATGTTTCTGCATGGGTTTTGTCCTGGATACTCCGTCTTCCCTCCCATATGACAAAGGCCTGCATGCTAGATTGATTGTTTCCTGCATGATGGAGTGTGAGAGATAATGCCCTGTAATGGACTAGGGCTTCAACCTGTTTTGTAGCTATCTTATGCCTGGTGCTACTGGGATAACCACTGGCTCCCTGTTAATCCCATGATGGTTTGTTATTTTTTTATTTTGGGTGTGTTCCGTTTTGTAGATGAAAAGTATCGCTGCTTAGGTCTCTGGGTACCATTCTTTTTATGGCTGAGAACTTGCCCTTTAACTTGATAGACAGCATTTGCTTACAGTTACACAACTATAGACACAAATGTAATAGCAAAGCAAACAGGTGAAAATTGGCTTGAGTCTCCAAGAATCCAGGCTGGGCAGAAGCAATTATGTATGACCTAAACGCCTCACCTTCTGTCAAATTTGCTTTGAGCAAACTTGAGATAAGCGTCATGCCAAACGTGTAATTCTCCAGAAATTTCCTACCAGCAAAGTGGGAAATCTGCAAATGTGATGAGTGCAAGGGTTGCGTTAAGGTCCCGTCACCAGCATGGAAGTGGGGGGCGAAGTCGGATTTTTAATGATGGAAAGCATTTCCTCATTGTTAAAATGCACATGTAATGCTTTTAACAGCCAATGTATTCGTCTCGCCAAAATGACATTTAAATAGGCAGTATCCATTTTCCCTTTTTTCCCCCTTCCTCTTGTTCTGAGCACTGTAATTTGAAGCTGTCACAAACAAATCTTCTCCACAGACCTTTTTAAATGTCAGGTGCCATCAAGCTAGACGACAGCTTCTTCAAAACATGCAGTCTGAAACAAATGCAAAAATGAATTATATATTATATGTAGAGGCACACACACACTCACTTATTCACATGGGGGAATGCAGTTTGTTTTGTTTTTTTTACAGACAACACAAGTCCTATTTCACTCGGACATGATGAATCCTTTTCTTCCCATTCCTCTCAGAGAAAGATGATGTAATTACTTCATTGAACAAAGGAAATAATTGGAGTATTAGTGCCTGTCTCGACAGCGGCAATGCCCTTGTCCATGCACACTCTTATGAAAACTCACATGGGGGTGAAGCTAAATTATCAGTATACATACAAATTGGCAATTATCTTAAAGGAGAAGAGGTACCTTGAGATGTTAAGCAACACGCTCTGCAGTACTCACTTTCTGCATCACGGTTCCCAATTAAACAAAAACAGTGTGTATGTTTGGTACTAGGCTATTTGGCTGGCCTGGGTCAAGAACTACATAGATGACCAACACATTGATCATCAGTTTTTAATATTGCCCCTTTTACATTTGTAAGTGCCAGCAGTTTAGTCAAATTACCCTTGGCCATTCTGTGGCACAATGAGAACCTGTAATCGGGTATTTTTAAGACTACCTATTTAGTTCTACAACACAAAGTAATTTAATGCCTACAGAGCGCTGCCCAAATATTCTAAAACTTACTCCTGTAGTTAATCCACCAGCTTTCACAGAAATAATTGTGTGTTTTCTACAATTACACATGCTTGATAGGAAAAAATGTTAAATACATGGACCCAGTTGCCTAGCAGTGTGGCAGCACCCTGGGAGCACTAAATCTCAACCAGATATTGTTTTGGAAACACTAGATGAACAGGAACTGATGTGCTGTGCTGGGATGAATAGCCTGTTCTCATCCAAACATTTTCTTATATATAATATGGAACAAAATGCTGAAATATTGCCAGGTTATTCAGGATAGGAGGTGGATTTAGACAGAAGAACGATCCAGTACCACTGGGACATTATTAATCTAATAGTCCTTAAATGGAACATTTTCACTATTTTCACCTGTGATGAGATTCACTGGTGGTCAAAAGAAATATTCATTCAGCACATACTCTAAAGAAAGAGGACAAGAAGAGGGAAGCCTCCAAACTTCATTGCAGATAAACTGGATATAACATTCACACACAGCAAGGCAATAAAATAAATTAAAAACATTAATAAGCATGACTCATATTTTAAAAATCCATCAACACCACATTGTGGGGTTATCCCTACCCAGCGACCATTTGCCATTAGCAGTTCAATCAATCCAAATAATAATATTAAATAATTAATATTTTACAGCACCTTTCACAATGGGAAACAACCCATGAAATTTTAAACAACAAATGATAATAAAATGTATACATTTACACAAAGGGTGATCAGAAAGTTTTGAGCCTGACCAATTAAGAGAATTAACAATAAAAAGTAGCAGGTTTTACTTTTCAAGATAAATCCCGGCGAACACTAATGCATTACAGTTGGTATAAAATGTTCATGAAGAATGCTCAATGCCATTTCATCTTGATTGTATAATAACTCTTCTGGAGCTAATTTAAAGTCTTCATCATTGGCAAATCACATCCCAACGAGGTAGTCCTTGGAATTGGGGAGCAGGTGATAGTCGTGTGAGACAAGATCTTGAGAACTGGGTGGGGGTGGCATCTCTTCAAATCCACAGTTTCACAGGGTAACCACTGCAACCTGTGCAGTTTGAGCAGGGGCCAGGCTGTCAAAACAGAAGGAGGTTGGTCAACAATTTTTCCCTAACTGACTAGAAATCAGCATTAGATTTTGTCCTTACGTGGAATTTATGAGGCATGTAATAATTATGAACTACACCCTTAACGTTTAAAAAAAAAAATAAATGCTGCCACTGGCTTGGACCTTGAATTTCACTGGTGGTGTGGAATCAATATGCTTCCATAGTTTACATTGTTGTCTGAACCCTGGATCACAGTGTTGTACTCGAGTATCAACCTCAGTTATGAAATTATTCTTACATTTCTCCCACTTTGAATTCATTAGCTTGAGATTTCCTGGGAACACTGGGTGCAGTAGTGCTTCAAAACTGGTGATAATAGGCACCCAATGTACACAGACATTACTCATATTTAATGACATATTTGGCATGACAGTTATCTCATGCACTATCACTCTTCAGTTCTCGATTTAAGATTCTCTCCATGTTGGCAACATCTTCTGTCATCAATGCTGAATTTGGCCTGATCTTGGATTATCTTTGAAAGCATCCTGCCACAACAGAATTCTGCAGCCCATCTTTTGAGTGTAGCACTTAAATGCAACCAGTCCTGATACACATTCACTAGGTGAGAATGAATCACCAAAAGTGTTTCCTTGCGTTAGAAATTTAGTGATCGCATGATAGTTGATTTTGCAGTTTTCAGCATTCATGCTGACTTGGCTCTAGAACAAGAAACATACACTAAAAACCACAAATGCTAGACTTGTGTAATGCACACATTTAAGTAAAGAGAAGCTAACTTTTGACCACCATAGAATACCCCTTTCAAGTTTCAGGCTCAAAACTTTTTGATCACCCCTAATGTGTATTTTTTACAAAAGTCAGAGTATTATTCATGAACGATTAATGGAATACTGGTATACAAACACAAAATCAACCAAGCTAGAAGTGTGGTTATTTAATTATATTTTTAATTATTGTTGACAATATATATGGTTTACAGCAGACCATTTGCATGCATGGATTTTATGTTCATGCTTTTGAATATTTGTAACTCCTTGGTTTGAATTATGTCTCTGTCTGAGTGAAAGTTTCACATTCTCTCTTAAGTTATTTCTGAAGTACTGCCACCTAACTCCAGTATCTCAAAGAAATTCATGTTGGGTTAACTGGCAACTTTAAATTGGTCCAGTGTGTGTGGGTACGCCAGTGTGCTTTATCTTGTCCCTGATGCTACTGAGGTACACTCTGTTTCCCTTGAAACAGTTTTAGTTGGTGTCCCTTTAACAAATACAAACCAAATTATCAACTGAAGAAGATTGGAGCATGAAGTAGTTGTTACTGTGCAAAACATTTAAAGAGCCAACATTGTCAGTCACAATGCTTCAACTTTCTGGATTCTATTTTTTCTTGACTGTGCTCAGATTTTCAGTCTGTTGCATTGACTAGCTTTTTGTTTTTACATTTTTTAGTCACCAAAGAGGATATGGTTGTTTCAGATTCTATTTCTGAAAGGCTAGGAGATGTAAAATATACTGATAATCCTTGTGTTCACCACCTACACTCCTGCAGCTTAATTTCATACCCTGATCACTTTTTAAAGGTCATTTCATTGTAAGCAACCATTTGCCATGTCTTAACTAGTTGTTTTGAGATATCCCTTCTAGTGTTACATTTAACTAAAACTGTAAATAACATATTAATGAAGATGAACACCATCGGGCATGGGTAATGTTAAACAAAAACTGCATAGACTGAACACTTTCATAATTTATGTACTTCCCAATTTCAATTTTTCTGTGATTGCTTCACCCTGTCCCAGAAATCTGTTAGTTCCCCTCACAGCATCTTGAGATAACATTCACATTTTATAGACTAAATAACATAATAAATTTAGTAATATATGAGCAGAATGAACTGCCACCTTAAATACCAGTTTAATCCACTTAGCAAGGTGGCCTTCAAAAGCAAAAATGTTTTAATCTAATGAGGCTCGCACTTCCATATAAGTCTAAAAATTATTTTGTTGACTTTTCTCTAACCACGGAGCTGGAACATACATTTCCAAAGCTGGGAATTCTAGTCTGGAAGTTCTTCCTGCCTTTGAGAGGTAATGTTACCTCAATATTGACCTTCACCCATTTATCCATATGACCTACCACTTACATCCAGTCATCCATGGTGAGATCATGTCGGTAAAAGGTACATGAGACACCCTTTACATGAACCTTGCATTTTTTGTTGTTTTTGTTGATATCACCTGTTTGCTAAGGGCAGGCAAGAGCTGTCACCAGGTGAAGTATGCCTCAGGCTTCAGTTCCTAAAAAGGAATGCCACTTCTAATTATTAACTTGTTAACTTAAAGGTGCTGTACTCTGCATAACAAGTCAATCTGACGTGAGAAAGTTTGCACAGACTAAAGTATCTCCCCCACCATAGTATTTTATGTTTTCAACCCAGGATAATGCTTTGTATTGGAGCTCTAAAATAACATTTTCAAATATGTATAGTTCAGTATTTTTAATTATCCGGTGTCCATTCCTGGTAGGTTAACCATACACAGATTTTGTTTCTAGCCCTGCTCATCCTCAGTTGTTGAGTTGCAGTAAACAAAACTAAAACTTCAGTTTTCTAGTACTTATTTGATATGTTTTTAGGGGCCGTGTGCAAAAAAATTGTTCCGGCTAAGGTTCAAAACTATACACATTTTGTAACACTGTATTGTTGTATAGTACATTTAAAGAATTATGGCAGTACCCAATGTTTTATAAGTAGTTTTTGAAATAGACACCTGTTTACTGAGTATTATGTGATTTTTGTAAACTGCACCTATTAAAATTGATAATAAAGGAGTTGCTCATGTTGACTATGCAATGATCAATGATCATCATCAATGATGAAAGCAGCATTTTTGGTGACTGTTCTGTTCATAACAAAAAAATTTTTTTCTGCAATCACCTGTGCTTTTTTGCTGTTCTTTGCAAAAGCAAAAAAATACAGTATATAATAAAAGACAAGCTGCACAAAAAACTGGCTAAAAGTGGCTTGTGGTTGATTTCTATTATTAACATAAAATACTTTTTCATTGATTCCTATGGAGTAACAGCATTCCTTTGTTGAAAGACACATTTGCAAATTTCACAGTAAGATGACCAGTCTTTGTTAGATCTATGGGCTAGGACACATGAATTGACACTAAACCTCACTTATTCAAAGGCCACCTTTCTTTCTGGTTCCAGGCTCCCATGTAAAGATGTAAAGATATTAGATTAGATTAGATAAACTTTATTAATCCCAACAAGAAAAATGCAGATGGCTACAGCAGCAGAAACATAAAAAACAAAGATGCAGACTCACAGGACAAATAATACAATCGATCAATAGTTAGATAAATACACAATAAATGTATATTGTGTGGTTATATCAAAATGAAAATATCAAAAAGTCAGAACCACAAGGAGAAAACAACAAGAGTGTTATATCTTTAAAAACATTTACTTCTATGCATTTGTTAGATTTATTGGGTCATTACTGTCATGTGTACACAGTACACTAAAATTTTTACTTGCATGTGCTGATCAACATGTAACACATCACTATTCTCTGGTGCCAGGATTAGTTAGTAAAACTACCCTACCTCCATAGTTTTTCAGAACATATTTGTTATTATATATATATAAAAGACAAACAGAATAACATTTAATTATATATAGACCTAAGGGAGGCTTTTATGCACTTTATTCATTGAAGAGTCATAGTAAAATATGTTCATGGCACATTTTCTGGGATTCTGAATTAAATGATAAATTAAGCCCCAGGATATCTAATATATATTATAAATACATTAAAGCTAATGCACTCTATGAAAAAAGGGATCTAAAGCAATCCATCAAGCAAGGGGTTTCATACAATGATCTCAGTAAAAGCTTTGAAAAAATTCGCAGCGTGAAATGATGCAGCCGCTTTTGTATAAACCGTCAGAGAAAAGTGGACAGGTAACATCACTGGTCTAGTACTTAGCTGGTGGAAGAAATCAAATCCCAGGAATTCTTTCAAAAAAACTCATATAATGTTTTAAAAGCTCCAAAATGAAAGAGTACCTTTCACTATTAAAACATAAAAAGGTGTGGATGTTCCCCTTTAAAATTAAAGCATCTAATAATCTTGTTAAACTACTCATGCAATAGGCACTTAAACTATGCAGGTTTTATTCCATGGTTTTAAGGTTATATTGCATGATTTACGAATATTTTGCAATGTGTATGTACAATATTGAATAAGATTCATTCTGTGCATTCAAGAGGGATGAGTAATGTCAAATGTAACAATGATCACATCTCAAAATCACCATACTTACAGTGATGTATGGTAGTGGTAGCATTATGCTGTGGAGCTGCTTTTTTCCTTTTTTAATATTTTTTATTTCTAACATAAACCAATGTCATATTAAAAGAGAGTTTCAGTGCTCTGAAATAAAAATTATCACAGAGAACAAAATTTCTGTGTAGGATTTCTCAACAGTAAAATCATAGACTTGCACCACAGTATTGCAAAATGTCATATAAGGATAACATAATCTTTTCAGATTCTCTTAATCTAATTCAGGGTCACAGAAGGAAAAAGCATTTCCTAGCAACATTTGGATGCAAGGCTGGAACTGTCTGGACTGTCCCAATATTCCATTCATGGTAAATAATTATTAAATAGATTTAATTTTTATTTATTAATTCATAGTGCAGCGATATTTTTCTGAGCAAAAATAACCCATGACAAGATCAAAAAATGAAATTTAATATATAAATGCATCTAAATCTAAAAATAACATGCTGATAAATTTGCAACTAAAATAACAAGTCCCATCTTACTGTATGAATACATATGTTTATTATTTGCTCATTTTTACTACTTTTAAATTTAAATATCTAGTCTCATGCCTTTATTATCATAAGTTAAGAAGGAATCTAAAAACAGGAACTAAGGACAGCCCTTCATTTTAATTAAGATTTAACTTTGCGTATATATAATAATTTTTTCTAAATCCCAATCTCTCCTTCCACCTATAGAACTATTATAATGTCATCAGTCTGGATAAACAAATGAAAAGGGTTTTGACCTATTAAACCTTCCCAATATTTTAAAAGGAACATTCTTCTTTGTAGATTTTTTATAGTTGAAACAGACAATCATGCTATGGATACTAAGCGGCCTCTTACACATTATTATCATAATATAGGAAAAAATGCGAAACCCAGAAATAAATTGTATTTTTATTAACTTAAGAAATTACTGTATTTGTTTAATTAACATAGGATGATTTTTTACTAATTCTTCACTTTATTATATTGTGTTCCACTTATATCATTTCATGTACTGGTCCTGTAATGTGTTGTCAGTGTTTTTTCTGAACTTTTTTGGAGCTTCTACATGGGTGCCAAATAAATCTTCATCCTAAACTGACTAAACTTGTTCTGCACAGTAATGAAGACCCCAATATAATAAAACAGATGTTTAGCATGAAAAAAGGCTGTGAATGTATTAATACAGTAATACATTCAGTGAAAACCTGCAGCCTCAGCCCTGCTTACTAAGTGGACCTGTACTGCATCTCAGAAGGCAGCTGGAAAGAGTCTCTCTCAAACCACTCACTCTTCCAGCAAAACGAGTGCTTATTAATCCATTCTGCTGTCACCCTGCAATTAAATAACGTCAAAGTGTCAAAAGGGAATCCCCTGCCCTTTCCAGCCAACATAATGAAAGAGTGGATGGCTTGGGAGGAAAAAAAGCTTTCCCCAGGTCATCAGTATACAAAACTCTCAACTCTCGCAACCCTCATTCATTGTATCTATAGCCCACTGTTGAACCTCAGTAGTTCTTTGAACCCATGATCGATCAGTGAAGGCTACTTATTATTTTCTTTATTGCAAAATTCTACACATTTTGATTTATTCAAAAACATTATTAGCCAAAAACTGCACCAAACTCTTTTTTAAATCAGGCTGAACATGGTAAATTACTCATATTGAGTCTGAAAGGTGAAAGCCCCTTCCTTTACTTTTATTCTTGCTTCTAATAAAGGCAACTCTGTGTATCGGTATCAGATCTCTCCACTAGCTGTTGCTTGCAGTGTCAGCTATCCAGGAAGACCACACTTGCTTTCCTTGCATCTTGTGACTGAACCAGATTTAATATGATTGCCAGTGTGGCAGCCGCTATTTAATAACAATGCTAATAGTTTATCCCAGCAGCGGCCAAGTGTCACTCAAGCACCCTGCAGTTTGCAGATGGCACATTGTCTGCGGCTTCCTGAAACACAGGCATGCAAAGGCCTTTTTCTTCTTTTTTTATATTAACTAAGCACTTGTGAGCTGTGTGGGATTAACACCCCCACCGCCAAGCCCAACGTTCTTTTACAAACTCACAAAGCACATATTAATTATCCAACTCACTTCAAGAAGTTAGCTGGCAGAAATTTGCGGATGGAATTATGATGGTCACTGTTTTGGCACTGATGGCCAGCCACCAAAAATTTAGGTTACCGTCTTTTTAATGAAATAGGGGAAAATGGCACTTGCCTATGTTTTACTCAAATAAATATTTCAATACTCTAATATTCCCTATGGAAGATGCTTTGATACAGATGTGGCATCAAAGGAGCAGGGTGTTGGCCCTGATTACCAGCATTTACGTGGTATATATCTTAAATGGGTTTTCCCTTGCAGAGTATGACTTTCTTCCACTATGTGTGAAAATGTAATCGAATATTCTGATGAAATCAGTTCACTGAGCCTAACGTAGCTCAGTTTTTCTCTGCCTAGAGTAGTTAGACAAATTAAGAAGGCAAGATATTAGGTGATTAAAGAGATGACAAACAAAATTGCTTAGTCAAGGTCAGAGCAACAAATGGAGGTCTGTCACCAGAAAGACAAAAATACCAGCATCAAGGACCAAATGAATATCAAAAAGGAAAGTCAAAAAACATCACAAAGGGCAACTAGAACTGTCTCATGTGAGAACTGAGTGATGATATGAAGTGTTACAAGTTAGCATTCGTGTGGCAAGCAATGGGCACACCATGTCCAATAACATCATGTCTATAGTCATTCTAAACAACACAAAATGGTGATGTGTGGGAAAATGCTAATAGCAAAATGGAAACAAGTGAAGTGATCAGAATATTGGTAAAATAAATAATTTCCTGAAATTAATGGTAAAATAACACAAAACTACAAAAAATCAATTTATAAGGTATCAAAACTAGATTATGACACCTGTTGTCCATATTGAAAGGTGTCCTATGTACTACTTTCATCTACTTCTCTCAGAATCTACAGTTGTCTGTGTGAATTTGTAATGTACTCTAAACCAGCTTTCAGCACTGCCTACATATCATCATCAAACACTGTATTTATCAATCCATCTATCTATCATCAAAACTATTTAATTTAGTTCAGGGTCACCAGGCCATAGCTTACCCAGGGAGAATCAGATACAACAGAGGCAAAGCTATGTATGAAACAATTAAAATGATTAAAAAATCATGAAATCATTTCCTCACACTGACAAGTGAAGTGTAAGTGGTCGGAATACAGAATTTCAAGGTATGGCATTTTCAGTAAAAATGTAAAAACTCTTCCCTGAAATACATACTGATGAGCAAACCAGGTTGATAAACGGAAACTGTGGGACTCGCTAAATTATGATACAGTCAGTCTTCAACAGTGAGCCCTGTTGTCACTGTCTCATTGTGTCAGGCTCCATTGAATTGCATGCCTGAACATTTTCATATCCTCAGGTTTTATTAACAAAAATTTCCCAAGACTAATATGCAGTCTTCTAAATTGGACTTGATTGTGTTTTAATCAGAGGTTGCAGGAATGACTCTTTTTAATTATTGAAATAATCTTTTTCTTTTAACATTTTTTCTCCTTTTCACTTTGGAACATTAGACTAGGGGCGGCACAGTGGCGCAGTGGGTAGCGCTGCTGCCTCGCAGTTGGGATACCTGGGTTCGCTTTTCCCGGGTCCTCCCTGCGTGGAGTTTGCATGTTCTCCCCGTGTCTGCGTGGGTTTCCTCTGGGCGCTCCGGTTTCCTCCCATAGTCCAAAGACATGCAGGTTAGGTGGATTGGCGATTCTAAATTGGCCCTAGTGTGTGCTTGGTGTGTGGGTGTGTTTGTGTGTGTCCTACGGTGGGTTGGCACCCTGCCCAGGATTGGTTCCTGCCTTGTGCCCTGTGTTGGCTGGGATTGGCTCCAGCAGACCCCAGTGACCCTGTGTTCAGATTCAGCAGGTTGGAAAATGGATGGATGGACATTAGACTGGAATTGGAATTGGAATTAGTCTAGATGGTCTCTTTTATTATTTGAGATGTACTACTTGTTTTCCCCTAGCTGATGCCAAGAAGTACTCACTTAAAAATGTTTCTCTTTTCAGTTTTATGTCAGTTTAGTATCATTATCAACCACCAATCAAAAAGAAAGCAAGCAATCACTACAACTAACGCCTGCTTGAATGGATTAGGAAACTTGGGAATGCAGTTACATTCACTACTTTCATGATTCTCGCTCAACTTGCTCCCACATATCTAGTTCCAGCTATCATAAATTGCCAGCAACATAAACAAGACATTTCTTTATTTCTGGGGGTACCTATCTTTTCTAAACGGTTCACCAGTCTCTGGCAACCCCACATTCTGTTTTCATGTCACTTTTTAAAGAAACCTGAATGTTCTCCGATTCTGGTGTCAGCAAGTGAATAGCTACAATTATCACAATAAAAAGGACTGATTAACCCAGAAAAGAAGCATATAAGTGAATCACAGCATAAATGATTAAACACAGAGAAATGTTTCAAAGTGAAAAAGAAAGATCCAGAAGTAAGAAAAGGAAAAACAAAGCACACAATCCTACAATCAGATTTATGCTGAGCTACAGAATGATATTGCTGTTTCTGTTTTGGCTTTTTTTAAATGTTGTTATTATTTTATTAGCTGCTCTGCCTGTGAAATCTAAGGATTCTACGTAGACCTCAGCATTAACGTTTGCAGTGCACCATTTATTGGAATGTATTTTGTAGTGCATGTGGTAATGCATTTCTTTCTACAAAAGTGTTTTATTACTGCAAATGTTTGTGGGAATGACAGAGACATAAAAGCATTTTATTACTGCACGTTTGTGATACACCATCTGTCGGAATGACAGAGACATAGCAGTCAGACAGATACACAGACACACACACACCTATCCTTTTATAAGGATGGATTATAGGCTGTGAGTGAAGTTCCTTGATTTTTTGCAGTGTCCATTGTATAAAATGTGTCACTGTTCCTGTTGCTGTTCTAAATGATTTACTCTGCAACAGTGCAATATGTATGAGTTTTTTTAGCCTATTAAATCCTGTAACTTTCTGTAGTTTGTTTCAAAGTTTGTGGCTGTTGGTGTAATATTGACCTTTAAAATACTGTATGGTGATCTGTTTCTGTTTGTTTTGCTTTTAGAAGACTATAGGTTTTTGGTGATATTTAAAGCTAAGTATGTTCGACTGAAGTTGTCAGTTTTTCTTTAAGTTCTGTAAGTCTATAACAAACACTGTTGTTTACAAGCTATAATGCCGCATACCATCCATCCATCCATTTTCCAACCCACTGAATCCGAACACAGGGTCACGGGGGTCTGCTGGAGCCAATCCCAGTCAACACAGGGCACAAGGCAGAAACCAATCCCGGGCAGGGTGCCAACCCACCGCAGATGCCACATACCAACAGCATGAATTGGTGAAAATTCTACAGTAGCTGATTAATTTTTCCTGGTCTCAGAATTATGACTTTGCTGCCATTGGGCCTACCCACTTTGACATTTCTGGCCTTGCCCTTGCCTGTTCATCTTGGTCCACACTCTCTCACACCATGTAGATTTAAATATACGTTTTACCCTAAGATGCACATCTTTGAGACATTAGGGTGAAATCAGAGCACCTAGAGAAAAACCTACTCATGCACAAGCAAAACATTTAAACTCCACACCTAGTACTCTAGCTTAAGCTCCTTCAGTCTTTCCACACATCTCAGGATTTGGCTGTTAACATTAAATTCTGCACTGGTCTCCTGGTTAAGACATCAGTGAGTATTCTGACACAATCAGTGAGGCCAAGTGGCTAAACAGCTGAAGTGCAAGGCACAAGGTCAAAAGTTTAATCTTCCACTACTGATTTAATATCTGGCCCTAAGCAAGTCACTTAAACTGTCTGCTTTCCAACTGAAAGAAATCATGTCAACAGTGTAACTGTCTATATCCACTGTTCAGGAATGGTGTCCACTGTGAAGCCTGGTATAAAAAACAATTTTTCTGTGCAAACATACAGAGATGAATATTAATGCTGATCCCGTGTTGCACTTCATATGAACAATGAAAATTTTATATCAGAAATTTAAACTACTCAACAATGGGCCACAAGAAGCACCAACTAGTACATGTTATTATCATTATTACTAATTCATTATTCTTCAAATTCCATTTGTCCAATGCAAGGTTTTAAATGTTTTAATCGTATTGTAATCAATGTTATAGTAAGTCTGGGGTATCTGGATCTGTTTCACACATGTCTGTCACTCATCTAGCATCATATCTGAACCCTACCCTTTTTCATGTTGGCTTCATTCCTGTTCTGGAAGAAACCAGTTAAGGTATTTTGGGCATGTTGTGAAGATATTCCTTTGGTGCCTTTCATGGCCTACTAGAAGCAGGCCCAGGGTGTAGTCACGGCATGAAAGAGGGATTATATCTGTTAGGAATATTTGGAGGTTATTCTTAGTGATTAAGCGGCCTAGTCTGCCCAGTTCAGTAAGATGCAACCTCAACCCACACCAGGACAAACAGACAGAGAATAAGCAACTGAGTTAAAATGGGTAGAACTTGTGTTGCATCTGCTAGATATTGCATACTCCACAAAATTAGAGTATTACTATCAAAACACAGAAACAGTCTGCATTCGAATAGCTGGACTGCAGCAATGTCATCAATAAATGTCAATCAAACAATCAAATAATTACAGACACAGGTTCCATCCTAAGAACTTTGTGTCAAAATGAATCATTTCAACAAAATCATTTTTTCACTACAATATAAAAACAGAAGGGATAAACAAAGGCTCTAAGTAAATTCATAAAGCAATACAAAGCCATACACCATTGAATTAAATATGAAGTAAATTCTGAATTGTTATTTGAACCTCTTGCAAGAGAAAGTTTCATGAGGTGAGACAGGGACAAGATGTGAAGGGAAGGAATACAGTATGTCAAAAGCATGATTAGACCCTTGGGCTTTAACTCAACAGTATAATGAAACTTTTTTGACATATCTTGAAGTGGCATGAGACAAATGATGAGTTTACAGGATCATTTTAAATTGTAGGAACTAAAAGGAATCCACTACATGGCACTAATGTGGGACCCTTCTTTGGCACAGCATTTAGTGGAAGGCACAAATGCCATTGTAAATATCTCCCTGAGAAAGACGTGAAGGTGTGATTGGAACTTGATATTGACTTGCACGAGAAGTAGTACATCATGAGCAAGAGGATGGTCATTTGCTTTTGCCATGTGCAAAGGCATGGTCAAAGAAGTGCTTAGTCTACAGTTTTACATCATGGTGTAAGATGAGCAAACAGGACATGGCTAGTATGGTTGAAAAAAAACACACCACAGTTTTGTGCAAACTTGAAACACAGCACTAAGCTGGATAAAAACCTGAGTGTGTATTTTGTATTCATAACATACAGTATTTAACAACAGAGAGATGAAGAGTGAGTGTGAGAAGACAGACAGGCAGAAATCACACAAGCAGAACATGAAGGAGATGAAATACAAAACCGTATGGGCCTTCTGGGTGTCACACATACAACGCCCAGACGTCAGATAAAAATAAGTAAGAAACAGCTTAAGTAAATAATACTTAACTAATCTAAAGAGGGGTAAAACCAGAATTCCCTTTCAAGAAGGGAGCTATAAGGAAAAGTAAACCTCAGTATGTGAATTAAAATAAAAAAATAAAACAGCACAAATTGAATAAATGTTGCAGCACAAGCCAGGAATAGTGCATTTAATGCTCACTGAGACCGATGTTCCACCCGGGCTTGGCTCAAGCATTTATCTCAGTGTTGCCATTATAGGTTCTGGCTCCTTGTGGCCCTCAGTGACTACAACACCTGTAATACGTAAAATATGGATATTATGGCCAACACATGAAAACTGTGATTAAAAATTAGAGGAGAGTAATGTCCAGTGATATAACTAAGCTGGGCCCTGCACACTGATCCTTGTCAATGAATTCTGCGAGGTCCTCTGTGGAGGTTTTGGAAAGAAAATGGATAAGATTTTAAAGTTTATTAGATATTAGCCGTTTTCAAGAAAATCCTTATGAACAGTAAAGGGGATCTAGATGCTTGAAGTCCCACAATCTTAAAATGGAATAACTGGGTTCATAAAATCGATCAATAAGGAGAATACAGTATGATGATTGAAGGCTACATGGGCTTGCATATATGCTAATCAACAGCAGGCAAAAAAAAATGTAATTTTCAAAATGATCAGAGTCTCGCATGGTGGATAGTAGTGGTGCCCACTGCTCCAGTGACTTGTTTGCTCCCAGGCCCAGTCATTCCTTGTGGAGAGTAAGCACATTCTTCTGTGGAGAAATCCAGAGAGAACTCAAGCAGGCTCTGGGAATAGATCCAAATTATACACAAAGACTGAGCCAGGTGTCAAGCTGGAGATGTGAGGCAGCCACACTTAACCATGGCACAACTGCCCTTAAGATTCAATATTATCACTGCAGAGTTAGCATTCTTTTAGCAAAGAGAAACTAAACATATTTTAAATGCATGCTTAAACAGCCATTAAGTGATTTATATAGTAATGCACCACCCTACTACCAACAAACAAATTGAGGTTTGCTGAATTTTTTTGTCCTAAAACGTTTCTGCAGTGCCATTGTATTTAAAAATGACTGCAGCATACTAGCTGCTTCTCTCCATATACCTGTATAAGCGTACACAAATCACAAAGATGCCACTGCCTCTCTATTCTAAAGTAATGCTCACACATTCTAACTCTCTGCACATAACCTTTGCTGGCACTGCCTAAACTTTTTTGTAGTTTGTTCTTAGCTCAGAGGAACATCCAGACAGATTTTTATAAAATGACCTATAATTTAGTCACAGGGAGCTCTGTGGTACATCAGTTTCTCCAGGTGGGTGTTCATTCACTGCTGCAGGGAGAGCCTCTCTTTAATAGAGTGTAAGCCATAAACATCCCTCATAATTACTTTTCTGCTACTTGATCTCACCTCTGGGGTTTTTAGTGTTATCTTCATTTATTTTCTTTATGTCCTGCTTAATGTTTACTCACTGGTGAAATTATATCTGCCTTGTTTGTCAGAACAGCCATGGGCCAATCTGCCTTAAGGTGGAACTGAGCAAGAACAATTTTGATGGGAGGAGGAGGGGGCTTGATGAGAAACTGGGCTGTAGATGCGAGAAAATACTATTTTCAGATAAAAGTTTTTTGTATTTTTTTAACTGCAGTGGAGTCAAGTGACTACATATTAAAAAAAAAAAAAAAGTTTGGTGGCCTGGAGTATTAACAAACAAAAACAAAAGAGAGCTTTTCATCGCTCTTGGAATTTGGCTGAGGCCCAGGACAATAAAATGTGCCTTAACTGGCAGTGTGGGAGCAGAGAACAGTCTGAAATACGCAGGCACAGCCCTCCAGCATTACTTGGGTTTGCTATGGGAAGTACCAAACAAAAAATGTTTGTTTTTTTTTTTTGACATTTTTTTAACTAAATTATGGAACAAGATCAAGGAAATAATACAAAGTGTACTTTTGATAAAGGCAGATAAATGATACCATGTTTAGATACTGTATGTAGGCCCACAGGCAAACTTTCATTAGGAAGAATTGCAATTGTCTTTGGAGGAAGGGGAAGTTGCCCAGCAATATTCTGGACAGAGTTGCCTGGTCCAGTTCCGTGCTGTGGTGTTTATCATGTGGAATGTAACAGATTTAACACATAAAGTGATAAACAGTAAACGTGGGTTTACTCCAGAAACATCTGCACCTTCTTATAGTCAAAGGTTGTCTTGCATGGTTCTATTGTGGAAATGCATGCTCCAGTGGACTGGCATGCTTTGCCATCCAGCTTTGGTTTATGTCGAGATAGGAATTCTAACTAAGAGAACTGGATATAGAAAAGGGAGCAGACTTTGAAGGTAGCAAGGTTAGATCCCCTGCCTCAAAATGTGATGCAGTCAATTGCTTGAGGGACATTTACACATCCCCCCCCCCCCCCCCAGTGTGTTTATGGATTTTTCCAAGTTTAAAAAGACTTGCCAGGTATTTTTTTTGCCGACTCCAAACTACCGCCCTTATCCCTTTAAAATTCTATTTAATGGCTCTGGAGTGCAGTGGTGCCGTTTGTGTGATTATTTGATGCAGCACTGCACTGTCTTTACTGTTTACGTTAAAGTACGTACTTCAGTAGGGCATAGAGCTTGAAGTGATATGTATGAGATACGCAATAAGAAAGGTTTAGCAAAGTGTATGCCATTTTCTGGACATATTTCAGTCTTATTTGATTTGAAACTTTTCAAATGATTTTAACAGTTTCAATGTTATAATCCCTGTAAAGCTGAAACAAAGAGGCACAGTTTCATCTTTTTACAATTCCACTCCAAAGATACGGTGTCAGGCTCGACTGAAGATTCTAAACTGGCCTAGTGTGAATACATGTCCATGAGTGCTTTACGAAGGTGTTGAATACATCTTTCATTGATTGTTGCTCAGTCTCAATTATTGCTAGGCTTTACCTCCCAAAACCTTACTCTTAAAACAGATGGATAGCCAGCTTAGGTCTGAAAATTGAACCAATGATGTTTTGGTCTGTATTTACTCCCCTAAACACTAGGTTATAGTCATCTTTATATCTTTGCCCTCACATTCTTGCACATGTATACCAGCAATACAGCAGTCTTTTTATTCAGTAAAAAAATTGCCCACCCCGTCATAGTGATTTTGGCCTGCAGAGTTCTCACAGTCCCTGACAAAGTCAACATGCAACTAGCAAAGATGACAGGTCAAATATTGTAGGCGGCTGCTTAAATGGACAAAGGTGAATATTGCGTAATGGGCCACAGCTCTGGGATCTTAGTGGTTGTTTAGCCAGATGGGAGCAGGAGGAATCGGAACTCTTGCTTCCAGGCATGAGGAAGAGGCCACTTTGGGGAATTTCACAAACAGTACAACAATAGCAGCTACCAATGACTAGTGCGGCATCCTACAGACACTCAAAACTGGAATAGGTCTGGAGAATGAAGAAAAAAAAATTCAGCTACAAGACAAGGCCAGAACTTTATCAATGACAGGGTGAAAGTGAATCACGGAGAAAACTTGACCAGGAGCACAACAGGCAGAGATACCAAGAGGCTTCAAATGCAAGCATTTTGTGTTACGATGAAGATCATGTTTTCTTTTTAACCTATGATTCCCAAATCATTCCATGGCAGACAGATGAAGTGCTGATGTGTATATATCTACTGATGGATGCAAAAATCCTCATCAAAGATCTAATGAGCTCAACCTTTTAAATAGTACAATATATATTGCTGATGCCAAAGAAATAAATGCAGCATATATACAAATGTACACAATAAATTATTTAAGTAGGATGCATAAGCAGAAGAAGCATACTGAGTCTTGTTTACACATCCAAAAATGAGCCCCTGACTTCATATGGCTCAAAGATGAACTCTTTTTTTGTCTTCCACAAATTAACAAGTAGTGAAATGGAGGAGGCCATCTGTCCTAGCTCCATGGGATGCAGCACATGACATTATACTCAGTTTCTATATGCCTGACTGCACAGTATTCAGCACAAATATTTTGGGATGTTACACTGGGAAGGAAGCAGGGCAAAGGAAACCAAAAACAATAATACGTTGATGCAATATGTAGCATTACCTACATCCCTTTGCACAATGATGATTTTTTTTTATCTCATCAAATCTTACTGTCAGATTCTACCTCGCACAAATTGTAAGGATTTTCCTTAGTTTTTCTTTCTTCCAGGGTCAAGAATTAACTCGCAAGGCTCAACACTTCTAATCCAGAAAATTCCTTTCATTCCCCAGTATGCTCATATTAAAATCACATGAGTTGCCAGACACATAAAAACAAAAAAACACACACACACACCTAAGGCTCTGGAAGCTCATAGCACACTGAGGCAACTCTGCCTTCTTCATTTCTAGGAAGTTGCTAGAACAACGTGAGACCCCTGCTCTCTGATTGCAAAGTTTTGCTCTCACTCATAAAATGGTCTCAGGGCCCCATGCAGTGCACAGTCAAGCAAATTGCTAGAACTAAACTACAGCTTAGTCAAAATACGGAATGCTATATAATAGGCAGGCAGTGTGGAAAGCACTAAAGTTTACCACAAGCCTGAAGTTTTCATTCAGACATTGAGCAAGCTCATATTGTGAAAACATACGAAAACAATTTCAGTATATTCTAATATTGCCTTGGGTAGAGGTGTCAAGTTCAACATACTGTACATTACAATAATAATAATAATAAAATAATGTTTATGCTGACACAGTAGATACTGTACCTTTACTAGCTAGGACACTGTCTATAATACTGTGAAAAAGTAATTCCATTCTTTCTGATATCTTCTGTTAATGTATATTTATCACAATGAATGGCTTCAGATCTTTAGACAAAATGTAATTTTTCACAAAGCAAACCAGAATAAGTATATAACAGCATTTCTAACTTGCCTGTAATGCCTGTGTGAAAAGGTAATTGCCCCCCCCCCCCCCCCCTTAGTTACTCACTCAAACAACTGACACAAAGTTAATTGATAATATGACTCAGTAGACTGATCAAAGCCAGCCCTTGTTGACTCTATGCACAAAATATTAACCCTTGCCCTGAGAGTGACGTAATCACCACTAGGTTTCTAGCACAACACTATGCCTCAATCAAAGGAACCTCCAGAAGAGATAGGGAAAAAAGCCGTTGAAATTTACTAAACAGGGAGGTGTTACAAAGCCATTTCTAAGGTTCTTGGACTCCTATACAACACAGTCAGAGTCATTATATCCATACATTGATTATTTCAAACAGTGATGAAATTTTTCTGTGCAGACCAGCATGAAAGATTACCGCAAGGGCACTCCATCGACTCATTCAAGAATTAACAAAGGATCCCAGACAAACATTTAAAGAATTTCAGGCCTGTACAATATGGAAGAGACTAAATAAAAATGGGTACATAACAGAGTAGCAAGGCAGAAACTTCTGCTGTTCATGAGTAACATCATTACTTGTGTTCCATTTGCAAAGAAACACGTTTGGTGTTTCACGACAGGTGGATCAAAAGTAGAACTCTTTGGATGACAAAGGTCCCACCACATGTAATGGAAAGATAATACATTATTCGATGATAAGAGCATCATGCCTACAGTAAAACATATAAAGCCTACAGGACCAAGAAAACCTGACATTATTGAAGAAACTGAATTTTGCACTTGAACTCCTTAGCGTTAGACCTGAGTGTTACTTAGGGCTGCGAAAACCATTCTAAAAGTGTTAGTCCCAACTGTCACTTGGGAAACTGTACAGATGCGTCTTGCATAAGCGTTAGAACTGAGAATCACTTGGGCTGTAAAAGTGCTTGTCAGTGCTGCCATTCTTTGGAGAAACTACTTCTGAGTTTAGGTTTTCACTAATTATGAAATATCTGCACTTTACCAACAATGAAGACTTTGATGAGAATACCCATCCAGCACCCAAAATGAAGAACGTTTGGGAGATATACTAGGCGATTGTAGTAAAATTTCAGAGTGTTTACATTCCGGACCGTGATGTCAGCATTGATGAAAGTCTCATGGCTTATAAGGGCATATGGTCATGGATAAAATGGGATACATTTGGAATTCGATTCTGTACACAGCGAAAGAGACAATGTTTGATCCGACATACAATCAGTACGGCGTTGCTACGTCATCGGTGCTGACTTTGATATATGTTTTGCTGGATCAAGGTTACTGTGTAACCATGGGCAATTTTTATACTTCACCAGAGCTATAGCCCATCTTGCTGCAAAGATTGATGCATATGGAACAGTGCATCCTAACCATCGTGGCATGCCTGAAGACTTTGGCAGAGATAAATTACAGTGAGGTGTACTAGTAGCTTGGCAAAATGGTAAAGTGCTTGCGCTGAAATGGAAGAACAACAAAGATGTTTGTCTTCTTAGCACTGTACATTATGCAGCTACAGTCACCGTACTGGCAAAAGGGCAAGAAGCAGATTATGAAGTCTTGTGCTGTGTTTGACTACATTAGCACGATGGGCGGCATAAATCGTGTGGATGAAGAATTAACTTTCTATCCTGTTATGCGGGAGCAACAAACAAATACTATAAAAAGATATTTCATCATTTGGTGAAACAATACATTTAGAATGCATTTGTGTTATACAAACAAAAAGCTGCCAAATCTGTATCTCATGCAAACTTTACATGCCAGCTTGTAGAACAAATCATTGCCGCACATCCACTATCCACACAACCGCTAAGGAGATGCAGTCGACTCAGCACATCGTGAATCAATCCAGAGGATCTTATTGGTAGGCATTTTATTGATTATATACCTCCAAGAGAAAAAAAAACAGAATCCAACTTGTACCTGTGCAGTGTCCTGTTCAAAAACTGATAAATCTGGAAAGAATATCGAAAAGAAACACGCTATTATTGTCCCGATTATGATGTTCGATTGTGTTTTTCACCGTGCTTTAAGATTTACCACACAAAGGACTCATTTTGAGATTACATATTGTTTTGGCATTGCTAGTAGTATTATTATTACTGTTATTATTATTTTTGTTATTATTACTTTCATATTGTTATTTTTATTCATCATTACTATTATTATTTATATCATTATTATACTTTTGAGATGTAATAAAAATGTAACTTTTCATGCCAAAAAAATGCAACACTTTTTACGTGTTTTTTTTGGAATAAAATGCAATGCTAAGGAGGTTAAGGAAAATGCTTGGTCATCTGTCTGACCTGAAGCTGGAGCATAACTGGGATATACACCAGCACAGTGAGCCAAAACACAAAAACATGTCTACAACTGAATGACTCAGAAGCAACAAAAGGTACTGCAGTTTGGGTGCAATTATTTTGTGTATGGTAGGCGTGTTGGATATCCTTGAACAAAAAAAGTAGTAATTTAAAAACTGTATTGTGGGCTCACTCAGGTTCCCAATATTGAATTTTAGCTAAAGGTCTGAGGCCATTCATTGTGTGAAAAATGTAAAAACAGAGAATATTGGGAAGAATGCTAATACTTTCTCACAGCAATAGATGTAGTTTGCGCATTCTTTTTTGTGGGTTTCCTGTAGATATGCTTTATATCAACATACCACAGACGCTTTCATCTATCCACTTCCTAACTCTGCTTATCCAGTTATACATATAGCAGACACAGATAAATTCCTACAGTTGTCTTTAACATGTTTATACAGTTTCATAATTATACACATACAATACATAGGTTAAAAAATTCTGTAGCTGTATTTAACACAATCATATAGAAATTCTTATTTTTGTCTAATGATCGGTACAAAACAAACAATATATACATAAATAAAACAAACCAGGATCACTTCTCTAATGATGGGAGTTCACAAATTTAATTTAAAATGAGGGCACCAGTAGCATTCTGGTTCATTATTTAATCAAGGTTCATTTTATATAGCCCCATTCATAGTGAAAATCACAACAATATGCTTAACCTTTACATACAAAAGACAAAGGAGGCATCGTCTTACAATTTCAGTACAGGCATTTTGAGCAACTTGCTCAGGGTCACACAGACAGCTTATTATTTCAAGTGCAGCCAACAAGCTGTAAGGCTGCACACTGAATGCCTAATAAAAGCAAAGTGCAAGGCATGCTTTCTTAGGATCTGGCCTAAACAGGTCTTTGCAGCTTTCATTGTTTGTAAGTGAAGTCTGAGGAAATGTGTTTTGCTTTATGATTGCTATGCATGCAATTAAAAGACAGCGTGGTCTTGAGGGAAAAGCACGCAGACTGACGACCAAATTTGGAAAGTTTTATCTGCACCTCTCGACTACCATGTGACCCCAATGAAGTCCCTTATGAGGATCATATTGTACTTAAATGGTACAAAGATGCTTATCTAACAGAAATGTGATAGGCTATTCTAAAAAGCTTTTGGAAAGTGTTCTTCTCGAATGGCACTATAAACAGGTCTGTTTGCTGTGACACCTAGAGTCAATAACTCAGTGTTTGCTTTTTGTGGTTTCTGAGCATAGTTCATTGAGGATACAGTTTGCACAAGGTGAGTTCAGTAAATGTTTGCATCACGTACTGAAAGAAATCTTAGAAGGAAATTATCAACGTGCCTCCTAACTACTACAGTAGTTCACCATTTTTTTTTTACAATCAGCCCTCCAGCAGCTGGCTTTCTCCTGCCCTTACCGTGATTAATGGAAGTCACTTTACATACAAACAGTTTATGCTGAGTTCATGTGAGGTAAACAGATGTCATGGACACATTTTGCTAATGTTTAATCTGAACCTCTTTGTGAATGAACAGCTTTTTTCCTCTATTTTTAAAAATTCTCTTTGATGATCGGTCAAATGTCATTGCTGGTAGTAAGCACAGGGTTGTAGGACTAGCAGGCAGGGCAGGGCCCTGTTTAAGGTGATTCAGCACTGGTGCTGTGTGGCACAATTAATTGTGGAGTTTTGTTCTTCCCTGTGATACAAAACAAGCCATTGATCCCATTACTCCGTGCTCTACATCAAAAGGTTAATGGCTTACTCTCTGCTTGTAAGTAAGCTCTTTAAGAAGTCCTTTCATTCAAGCAGTGGTCCTTTGCCCAGATTTAAGGCCGTACTGCTTCAGAAAGGAATATGACTGAAGGAGAATAAAAAGAAGGTTTTTCAAAAGCAAGTTTTATTGCAGGTTGTGGGATCATGTTTTTTGGCTTGTCAGTTTCAAAGCAATTACACTATAGCTCATATCTAGTCTTGAGTTGGTAAACTCCTGAAAAGCAAACATTGCCTTTGTTTTCTTTTTTTTTCTTTTAGGTTGGTCTTACTCCTCCAATGCCATGGGTTCAAATTCCAGCTCAGTCTCTGTCTGTTTGGAGTTTGCACATTTTCCTGCATTTACTCTCCTACATGTCTAACATATACATTTTTGAGTCAGTGTTGATATGTGTGTAAGTACGTGCACCCTGCCGTGGACTGATGTCTCATTCAGGGATGGTTCATGCTACAGTATATGTCCAATGCTGCCTGGATTGACCACAGGCCCTGCAACTGGATGAAATCGGTATGATGATTGATCTCCAAACTGCCTTCCAAATGTTTATGTCAGACCCTTCTGGAAGGTGTCACTTTCGGTAGAATTAGAGGGCGGCAGCCGGCCTGGGATCTGGCTCGCTCTGTTCGATGCTTCCTTTAATCAACCAAGTTGTCAGCATGAAATTGAAATACAATACAAGGTGGAGGGGTGGGGGTGGACGGATGGATCCACCTTGTAATCCTGCCCTTGAACTGGTAAATCAAGCACACTTCACAAAACATAACTGCCTGTGTATATGTCAGCTTGAGTTTTCAGGATTTTGGCAATAGCAACAGCTAGGCAGGCTCTTCCAGAGCCTTACAAATTCATATTAAGCCAGTCACACAAAGAGCACACTAAGTGTTGACTTTGTGGCAACGAGGATGGGGGGGTAGGAAGGGGGGGGGGGGGGGGGGGGGTTTGGTACCGAGCCATTCATCAGGTGCTCAAAAGCAGAAGGATGAACATTCCTGTTTGCTTCATCTGTCACTTACATCTGATACACTAAACTTCCCAGATGTGTTTTTTCTTTTCAAAAATAAAAGACTAACATCTTAATGGGTGCAAAATGTTCTTTGTGCAAGCTTAGATTATATACTTACATGCACAAAATGTGTAATATTACTAAACAGACATTCCTCCTTGTTGCTTTTATAAGCCTGTTCAGTAGCCACTTCTATATCCCCAACCACATCCCCTACACAGTTACAGTGGATCCGGAAAGTATTCACAGAGCATCACTTTTTCCACATTTTGTTATGTTACAGCCTTATTCCAAAATGGATTAAATTCATTTTTTTCCTCAGAATTCTACACACAACACCCCATAATGACAACGTGAAAAAAGTTTACTTGAGATTTTTGCAAATTTATTAAAAATAAAAAAACTGAGAAAGCACATGTACATAAGTATTCACAGCCTTTGCCATGAAGCTCAAAATTGAGCTCAGGTGCATCCTGTTTCCCCTGATCATCCTTGAGATGTTTCTGCAGCTTAATTGGAGTCTACGTGTGGTAAATTCAGTTGATTGGACATGATTTGGAAAGGCACACACCTGTCTATATAAGGTCCCACAGTTGACAGTTCATGTCAGAGCACAAACCAAGAATGAAGTTAAAGGAATTGTCTGTAGACCTTCGAGACAGGATTGTCTCGAGGCAGAAATCTGGGGAAGGTTACAGAAAAATTTCTGCTGCTTTGAAGGTCCCAATGAGCACAGTGGCCTCCATTATCCGTAAGTGGAAGAAGTTCGAAACCACCAGGACTCTTCCAAGAGCTGGCCGGCCATCTAAACTGAGCGATCGGGGGAGAAGTGCCTTAGTCAGGGAGGTGACCAAGAACCTGATGGTCACTCTGTCAGAGCTCCAGAGGTCCTCTGTGGAGAGAGGAGAACCTTCCAGAAGGACAACCATCTCTGCAGCAATCCACCAATCAGGCCTGTATGGTAGAGTGGCCAGACGGAAGCCACTCCTTAGTAAAAGGCACATGGCAGCCTGCCTAGAGTTTGCCAAAAGGCACCTGAAGGACTCTCAGACCATGAGAAAGAAAATTCTCTGGTCTGATGAGACAAAGATTGAACTCTTTGGTGTGAATGCCAGGCATCATGTTTGGAGGAAACCAGGCATCGCTCATCACCAGGCCAATACCATCCCTACAGTGAAGTATGGTGGTGGCAGCATCATGCTGTGGGGATGTTTTTCAGCGGCAGGGACTGGGAGACTAGTAGGATAAAGGGAAAGATGACTGCAGCAATGTACAGAGACATCCTGGATGAAAACCTGCTCCAGAGCGCTCTTGACCTCAGACTGGGGTGACGGTTCATCTTTCAGCAGGACAACGACCCTAAGCACACAGCCAAGATATCAAAGGAGTGGCTTCAGGACAACTCTGTGAATCTCCTTGAGTGGCCCAGCCAGAGCCCAGACTTGAATCCGATTGAACATCTCTGGGGAGATCTTAAAATGGCTGTGCACCGACGCTTCCCATCCAACCTGATGGAGCTTGCGAGGTGCTGCAAAGAGGAATGGGCGAAACTGGCCAAGGATAGGTGTGCCAAGCTTGTGGCATCATATTCAAAAAGACTTGAGGTTGTAATTGCTGCCAAAGGTGCATCGACAAAGTATTGAACAAAGGCTGTGAATACTTATGTACATGTGATTTCTCAGTTTTTTTATTTTTAATAAATTTGCAAAAATCTCAAGTAAACTTTTTTCACATTGTCATTATGGGGTGTTGTGTGTAGAATTCTGAGGAAAAAAATTAATTTAATCCATTTTGGAATAAGGCTGTAACATAACAAAATGTGGAAAAAGTGATGTGCTGTGAATACTTTCCGGATGCACTGTATATTACTTTTCCGGAAACTTCCCAAATCTAAACTGTAGGTAACGCTTCTCAACTGCACATGTACATGCAAAGAAAAACACCCGTCTGTAAGGCATTGCCAGCTCTTTTACACACTGCCATTGTCATTTAGCTGTTTTCTTATTCTTACAAGAACCTGCATTGTTCCTTGGGAATCACACACTGGGATTACATTTCACCTCCGCCTAGTTTAATGTCATCCACTTTACAACTGATAGGCTTTTTTAATAAAAACATCTATAGGCAAGGTGAAGCAAAAGTCAGTGTCTAGCAGAATTCTTATATTACTGAATACAGAGGAATTCTGTTGATGTGGTATTTTCTTCATTGCTTTCTTTTTTGAGTCACAGATACTCTAAATATGATATATTATATTTATTGAAAAAAACTATATGCTGACTTTTTTTCTTTACTGCATTATTGACATAAAATTACATGCTCACTCTAATCTGTGAGCAAAAGTCTATCCCGCCACACTGCCTGCAAGAAATTACCCACCCCTGGAAAGAGTGTCAGTCTATTTCACAGTCAGCTTGCTCACACACATGGTTAATTCACAATCACCTATTAACTTAACACAGATCTTAGGGGTGTGCGAGCAAAATTGGAGTGCATGCAGCAAAACTCATATAGACACTGGTAGAATATTCAAATTCCACACTGACAAAGAGCAGACACAGCATTTAAACCCAAGATGCTGGATCCCTGAGGTCTCAACCTAACTACTGTGCTACTTTTGCTATGTTATTGTGTGCAATAAATATTGCATATTCTATATATATAATCCATTCCCTTTCTTTACTGCTGATGTCCAAGCCACCATCATTTTGCAGTAGGGCAGTGACCCAAATTAGAAGCAATAGAGATTCAATGCAATGTATTATACACCCATCCATCTCTTTTCTTAAGGTGTTTTATCCATTGCATGTCCATGGGGACCAGCCTAACAAAAGTATCCATGGTCCTAATCAGCTCAGCTTATTACCACTGTGACTGTCTTTATGACATGCCATAAATGAACAGAAAAAAACAGAATATATGAGAGTAAAGCAACGGCTATCGCTGCTCCCTCAAAAATCCAGCGTGCCAGGTTTATCTATTTACAATCTTTCTGGTGTTTGTGTGTTCTCCCCTTGTACTTAGGTTTTCCTCACACATTCCAAAGATATGCAGAATTATTGGTTTCTGTAAAGAGGCCCAGTGTGATAGTGAATTTTTAATGTAATATAAATGCCTTGCCTGTCTGTTGGTAATACACAAGATCAGCTCCTATTGACTATAAGATATGTGTGATTGGAAAAGTCACTTGAAAAGCAAAAGTGATCAACAAAGATCAAAGATGGTGCTTTGGTGCAGCTATTTATCTTTACAAAATAAAATGCAACCCAGAACTTAACATTTATTCTGCTGACAATTTGAACCACTCCCTATATCTACCTTATGCAGCTGACCAGGTCGGAAGGTTGAAAGACCATCAGAGGTACATTGTGTCTTAGGTTTAGAGAAAACAAAGGAAACAAATAAACTACTTTGCCTCCAGCAGAAGTCTTATGCTCATTCAGCAGCAGATTACTGCTCCGTGACATTGCATTAGGCCTTGATGGTGAGCTTACTAGCTCCAACTAAATGATCCAGGTTGGCAGCAGCAACAATAACACAAAGCAGCAAACATCATTCCCTTCACAAAATTCTAAGACACCCAACACATAAAAATAAAGCAGCTGTGAATAGAAGCTTGGACAGATTATGCAAAGAACCAGAGAGAAACAAAAATAAAGAAAAAGTTGTAAGGAAAAACAAAAACATATCATTCCAGGGCATTTGAAATAAACAGCAGGCACAGAGCTATTGTGTGCAAGTCTTCCCTGCTCTTAATAAGAATGCTTTGCACATTTTTAAACAACAAAGCATTTAAACACAAGATCATTTGGAAAGCAATACGATACAGAAGGCAGGTTGATGTGGATACAAAAACAGAAAGACAAAACTCCTTATTGAAGACATGAGGCACAAAACTAATAATATCAGGGAAACAAACCTGTCAATTGATAAGTCATTACAGGAATTTTGAAGAAACTACAGTTTAGGTTTTGAAAACAATCAGAAATATTCAACCAAAAAAAGAAACAACAGGTGCACTTCTGTATATGAGATTTGAATTGTAATTTCTTGACAGCTGAAATAACCTCTTCTTTAAATTGAGGTTGAGATTGTATTTTTTCCATGAACAACAATAGATTTGTTTTTCCAGTGATTACATTCAGTGAGGCCATATTCACTGTCAGTTGCTTTTCTACTCATTTGTGTTTACTTTAAAGTACTGTGATATTCTTTAACCATCACACACCAACACCACTGTACAATTTTTGTCTTTTTCTAGAAGTCTGTTATTCTCATTACGGTTACTTTATATTTGTGTCACAAAAAGAAGAAAATTACAATTATTCCTGTCTTTACAATTATGATTTGTTCAACAAACTAAATTTGAAAATAGTAAAATTAATCTTTGTAAACATGCACTTTCTAAAAGTTTATATTATCTTATATTTTTCTGATCAATTAAACCAGAAAACATTAGTTCACATTAACCAAACCAATAAGAATTATGAATTACTAACTGGCAGAAGAAGTTTTATACCAAATACTATTTACTTGTCTTTATGACAAAATTTTAAGAGATAATTACAATGGCTTGATAAATCCTGAAACTGTTTTTTCTTTCTCTTAAATTTTCTATTTATAAGCTAATACATTTCAAGTTTTAAGCTTCTTTGACAAAATAACGTAAGCCTGTAGTTTTAAAAAAAATTGAAGTGCTACATTGAAAAATTCAACAAATTGTATAGACAGTTCAATAAAGATAAAAGTATTGAATTATGACTTAAAGATAATGAATCATATCATGTCACCCATCACTGAAAAATTATGTTAACTATCTCATATGTTTGTCTATATTCATTTTGAATGGATTACGTTCCACATACGTTTGTCTCCACCATATTCTTTTTTTGTATAGGCTTTATTAAAAACATTGCCTAACTCAATATCCCACAACAAAAACAATGATATACAATATTATTGCTGACATTTCACTTATTGTGCATAACCACGTTGAAATGTGTGTGCAAAATGAGTGAGCCCTTTTTGCAATTTATCATAACAAGGTACAGAAACTGTTATTCATACTGCATATAATTTCATTGAGAAGGTTCACATTTGGAAGAAAATAGCCTAATATAATGCATTGCCCCCGATCATACTTAGGTTTGTGCTTGGCACAAGGTAGAAAATATGATGTAACAGTCTTATTACAGGGTTTCTTACTCACACTCCCCAAGAACAACTTACAATCACTAAATTACCTAACATGTATCATTGAGTTGTACAAGATCCTGAACGAAACTCATGTAGACATGGGAGAAAGAATTTAAACCCAAGATGCTGGGTTTATGCAACAACAACACTGATCACACCATGGAACCAAAATATAATTATACTAGCCTTGTTACCCGGGTTCACTTGGGAAATTTCGTAAGACAACTGGCAACATTTATAGTGCTGTCAGTTAATTGGGTGTATCAGAAATTCTATGTATCTAATTAAAGGCTTTTCTGTAGACAATGTTTGTAGGTTTAAGGGCTAATATTATTGGCAGACGGTGTGGTGCAGTGGTTAAGGCTTTCGACTTATGACTTAAAACCCTGAGGTTGTAGGTTGAAATCCTGATACTGGCATTTTATGACCATAAGCATGTCATATCACCTGCCTGTACTCAACTATAAAACCAAAAGAAATGTAACCAATTGGATCTCAAATGTTGTAAGTTGCCTTGGATAAAGGCATCAGACAAATAATAATTAATAATAATATTATTAGGGCACTGGAGCTAATTATTCTTGAACATGCTATATCTTATTATCATTATTGCAGGTTTACGAATTTCATTTGTTTACACTGTTCACTTAAACACAGGAGTTCTTTCATTTTATTCAACAGTTGTACATTGTGGTTCCCCCTTTAAAGTCTGCAGATGTGGATGTATATGCAAAGCAGTGCTTGAAATGGATATACATAAGTGAGAGTACTCTATGTGTTATACTGATGCATTATCATGAATAGTAGGGGAACAGAGAAGTAACTGAGTATTGAGACCGGATTTCTATGGATTCCCCATTAGAAATTGAAGTGCCACTATCTAAGACTGATGTTTTTCCCTGGAGTTTGCAGCACCACGATCAAAGAATGGGTTGGGGGTTCTCCCTTGACGTTTTAAGCACTGTTATTGAAGAGCAGGGGTGGGATGGGACGTCAGTTTTTAGCACCACAACCATGTGCTGGAGTTCAACGGACTACTAGGATGAGAACTGGTATGCATCTAAGAGTGTTAGTAGTCAACAGGAAAAAAACAGTGCTTGCAAATCATTGAGCTTTGCCAAACCTTCACCTTTCATTTCACAACGTGATCATGTCTCTTTATTCCTGTCCAGGACACCACCTTTTCTTCAGCCATCCGTCCACCCTATTGGTTCATGTCGCCCATCAATCACTTCTGCTGCATCCTTCATTTGCATAAAGCACTCTCTCAGTGCAACACAAAGCAAGTTGGCTCATTAATACATACTGACAAATAAAAAATGTATTGACAAAAAAAGTGTTGGCTGATTTTTATCTTTTCTATAAAATTGTTTTAAGGTTTCAGCTTTTTAACTAAATGGGAAATAGTGTTTTTGTACATGAGTGAGTGAGTAAGTCAGTCAGTCCACTTTGCATTTTATATATATACTAGTCATTAAGCCCGTTACAATAACGGGCGCTAGAACAGTAGTGCATAAACATTAGTAGGAACAGTCTATATTAAATGGCAAGGGACTTTGACCTCATTCTTTTTGTTGGTCGTATTTTTCTTTGTCTTTCCGCCTTTCTTTTGTTGATGTTTACTAGCTGAGCTGACCGTTCTTCGTGGGCTGCCGCCGTGTACTGTGTGTCTTTAATTTTCTGTGACAGTAATACTGTCTTGTACGTCCATAATATATCTTTAATTTTCTCTGGCGGTAATACAGGTGTGAGCATCGGTAATATGCCTTTAATTTTCTCTGACAGTAATACTGGCTTGTATGTGGCTGTAATATGCGTCAATGTATTGTGTACCTTTAATTTCCTCTCGCAGTAATACTGGTTTGTATTTCCGTAAAACGCCTGTAACTTTCTCTGACAGTAATATCGCGCATCGCACCATGCCCCGCGCATGCGCAGTTCACCAGAAGACACACACACATGGACACCTGGATGAACATAGGGATTTTATTAAAGAGGATATATATATATATATATATATATATATATATATATATATATATATATATATATATATATATATACTGTATACACTGTATACACACACACACATATATATATTATATACAGTGTATGTAGCAGGGTGTCATAGTGATTAGTGCTACTGCTTCTGGTTTTCATCCTGCATTACCCTAAAACTCAACTTTTTAATATGACAGGCAACTTCAAATTGTGGATATGTATGTGAGTGGGCCCTGTGATTAGGTGGGGCCCTGTCCCTGTTTTCTGCTTTGTATCTGGTCCTGTCAGGATAGGCTCTAGCCACCTGCATTACTGAATTACATTAAGTGTGTTTGAGAATTTAATGTTATGTTATAATCAATTTACCAAATGGTTTTATTTCAATATATAGTTGAGGGGTGAGGGATTGGCTGAAGCATGTTCTGGTATCATTTATCAAAAAACAGGGCAAGGGTACAAGTGCATCACAGGGCACACATAGCGATGACCCCAATATTACTCAAATTGGTCAATTCAGCTTTGGCAATCATCTTATTCTAAAAATCTTTAGATTGTGGGAAGAAATCGGAATTCTGTGAAAAAATCCTCCTGGACATGGATAAAATATGCAAACAACACAAGGATGCTGACCGCGCTATATTTTAAAACTATTACCAGCACTAGCTGCTGTAAGCAGTAGTAATATTCAGAATATGAGTTTATTTTTGCAGCAATGTTTTCCACAGTAGAGTTGGCTTTGTTCAAAATGTATCATGCAGGTACTTGGTACAAAAAATGCATGTTATGTCAGTTCATTACAGAGCATACTCACACTTACACATACTCATAAAAATATTTAGTCCTCTTACAATCTACATATTAATTTTACATCTTAACATCTCAAATCTTTGGGTTGGGAGAGAAAAATGGATTACCCAGACATTCAAATAAGTTGACACACAAATAGTGTGGAATGAAACTAAGGTTCTCAGATTCATAATGCAGCAGTGCTAACTACTGCATCTTTGTGATGGCCACAGAGTGATATTCACATCCATTAAATACATTTACTGATGCAGCTAAATTTAATTTAAAAAATATAATTTAAACGATGCCTTTGTTAAGGGTTTTGGCCTTTCACAACCCTAAATTGGATTAAACGGGTTTGAGAATGTTATGTTAATTAAATATTTTCTTAGATCTAATGCACGTTTTAAAACAAAAGCAGATTAGATGTACTTTCTGGTGGATTAATTCTGTCTCCTTTTAATTTGCTAGTATCCCTGTTTCATCATACAACCAATACATTTTGTTATATGTTCATAAATTAGTATATAATTTCCCAAAATAAAAATGGGAATGCTTATCTTGCAAAGAGTATATTTAATAAAGTTAATCTATTGTATTCAGAATTCCATATCATTACTGTGACACCAGAATCTATTCTGCTTTATAGCCTTTTTTTCCCTGCAGAGTGTATGGTCATGTTGTAATTTTAAAAGGGTTATCATACAGTAAAGTCCAGTGCAGTACTTTCAATCTGACCTTCATTGCTTACTTGGTTCTTATTGTGGTCACTTGTTTTCAAACTGAATAAAATAAAGTCCTATCAAAATGTACTTTAGCTGCATTTACTTATTCACTTTAAATAAAAATGAATTGAAGACTCTTCTGATTCAGTATTGTTGTATGACGAACAGCAGGAACATGAAAGAACAGGCTTAGACACTTGCTACTTAGAGGTTTGATTATAAGGAATGTGTTTTGTAGATTACATTTTATGGTAAAGTACATTGCACTATTAAAGGGAAAAAATGGATCCACTTCACAGTGCTGCCCCTGGCAACTTTGGCTAATGTCACACACATAGCCTTCGCTCATTAACTGCATTTCAAGGCAGGAGTCAATCTCAGCTGATTGAACAGAGGAGTGAGGGTAGAGGTTACCTTGTCCACTTCTGCGCTTACACATAATTAATCCTGATCAGGTAAGTAAATATGTTTCTCAGCTTGGGGTTGGGGAATGACAGAAGGTATATCAGTTATTTATTTGAGTCACAACTGTTTATCATAGCTAAAAACCAGATGAAAAAAAATTTTAGAGAAAAAAAATAGATTAAAAAATGCACTGAATATCAATCCTTGTTGTCATGTAATAAAACTTTGGCTTGGTCTTGTGAAGAGGAGAGATGCTGGGTATATTAGGAAAAGGATGTTAACAATAGAGCTGCCAAGGAAGAGGAGAAGAGGAAGGACTAAGAGAAGGTTTATGGATGTGGTGAGAGAAGACATGCAGGTGATGAGTGTAACAGAGCAAGATGCAGAGGACAGAAGGATATGGAAAAAGATGATCCACTGTGGCAACCCCTAACGGGAGCAGCCAAAAGAAGAAGAGGTGTCATGTAATAAAACTCTCCTTGAATGCCAAATGAGAAAAGTATTGTACACTGTACTATTTATCCTGACATATAGCTGGTAACAATATGGCCAGAGCTCTAAATTTTGTATTTGGAGTGCTCTTATCTAACACTAATCATAATGTGTTTTATGTAATGTTTCTTTCACTTTAGATTGAATGTTTCAATGCTAATATGGTAAAGTTAGGTTACATTTTGATTTTTATGATGTTCATGAGAAACTTTTCACATATAAAATGATGTAGAGTTGCTAAAAGTATCAAGTAGCCTAATATTACTTATCCATTACTTAACAATTCTGACCTTCAAAGACATGGTTAAGGAAACAACTCTCCTGCTTTTAGAAGAGGCAGTGAAGGTATGTTATTAGCTCCCAATATCATCCAGTAGTTCAGACTTTGCAAGGATTTCAGTTTAACAGAAAGCATGTACTAAATTTTATACCTTTCACAGATCTGACAATGTCCATGAGCAGGTCTAAAAGAGGTGGTTTGGTAGCTCAAATCGTGGCCCAGTCACTGTCTGTGTGGATTTGCATGTTCCCACCATATCTGCATGGGTGTTTTCTGGTTTTTCTCCTGTGGTCCAAAGACCAGCGGGTTACATGATCTTATCTGTGTAAATTCAGGTGTATGATTGTGATATGCCAGTGATGAACTTATGTGAAAGCCTGTCTTTTGCTTAATGCTCCCTGCAAACCTATGGATGGATTAAGTGGATTAAGCAAATGGATGAATGGATGGATGATTTCAATGACAGGTGGAAGCACCCCGCCAAATACAGTAGGCTCTGCTACTCCTTTTCAATTTACCGAACATCAAAGCAAGCAGTATATGAAGGAGAATTTTGACTCTACACACTAACTGGCTTGAACAATTTCTATGACTGGTGTCCTGTTTTCCATTACTTAGAAGTGCTGAGCTGACCTTTTAGGTAGTAATGATGACCTGTTGATTTTTAGCATGTGCAATAACCACCAAAATGAAATGGTCAATGACAACAGGAGGTGGTAAAGGCAAATGAATGTATGGGCACAGCAATTTGCATTGTTTTAGCACAACATGCTGCTGAATTGTACAGGGTTTTAAAAAAACATGGAAACTGGAAACTGTGCTAGTAATTGAATTGTCCAGATCAACCACAAAAGCCACTGTAGTCACAGTGTCAGTATAAGTAGCTAATTTTAAGTATGCTGTAAGTTTTTTAAAGCAAACAGAATCTAGAACATAAAGTTTACTGGTGTAAAAAACATTCATTTTTCCTACTTTGGACTGAAATCTTTTACATTTGTCAAACTAAGTCAAAGCTGGTACTAGATACAACACTAACCAGAGATCTCATCACTCAATGCGCAGCACTGAGCTTTGTGCAGGGTCAGGCACTTCAAGCCATTTCATGAGTTGGTTAACAAACATACTGTACAGAAGTGAAAATCCTGGTACAAAGATGTTTGTCCGAGAAACTGTAACTGGCAAAAAGAGTCCTGAGGGCATCACTGTGTACCTTACTAGGCAGTTTTATTTGAAATTGACAAATTATACACTTAATTTCTGGGTTCAGGACTCCTGACAAGACATGACTTAACATTTTACTGGATTAAGCGGCTCCTTTTATAACTGAGGTTATATGAGGCAAAGAGGTTAGGTATTACCCATGAGAGCCAGCCATACCATGTAGTGCTCCCTTCTGTTAAACAAAGACATGCTGTATTCCTTCTTCATCCATTAAATGTAAACTCAAGCTACAGAAAATACTCCAGATAATGAAGTATTGGCCTTTAACAGCTTCAAAATCAAGGACAAAAATTGATAAGTCCCTGTCTCGGGTCTTTAACAAATGTACCAGGGCTTTCCTATCATTCAATTAATCTTGAACTCTTCACTCAAAGTTGATGTTCCTGGGGGATAACTAATGCAGTTCAGTATCCCTTTTTACTTTCCCAGAATTAAGAACATTAGACAACTGCTAATCCGGTCTTTACTACTGCCTTCCATATATAAAAAATAATCTCTTAAACTGCAAGTGTTAATTGATCGAGTCATCAAGCAGCTAGTACATCTAGTTTATAAGTAGTCACATTATGTAAAGGGTAGGAATGTGGCTTCTGTTGCTTAGGGGAAGTGGAAAATGACAGACTTTTCTTTCTTACTTTCTTTCTTTCTTTCTTTCTTTCATTAGTACATAAAAGCTCCAACCCATCCAACACTGAATCCTGTAACTTGTTACTGGATGTAGTAGATTCAGACAATGGATGAATGAATGGTAACATAGCTCAAGTGAAACAAGACCATTACAAAGAGAATGTCTGCAGGCAAAATCCATATAGTTGACCTAACATGTTTCTCCTTTAGCTCCAGTGACTATAAGAAAATGCATTTTACATTCAGTAGTGTCAGCCCAGGTTTTGTGCTGGAGTGACTCAAATGTGATCTCTAGCTGTTGTGAAAAGCCTCTTTGCATTTTTGCTATACAACTTTTACTTTGAGTTTCCTGGGTCCATGTTTTTCCTATAACACTGAAACTGTTTTGTTGACCACCTTTTTCACATATGGCCTACATAGTTATGTAGATCCCTTCTAAAAATGTGCCCTAAAAAATTTAAATACATTTCCTAAGATTCTTTGGTTTATATATAAGGGCGGCACAGCATTTTTCAGGTCAACAGTGGTCACTCATGAAATTCTAATCCACACGTAATCCATTTATTCCATATATGTATTTATTTCCTATGCATTATTATTTTGCTCAGTGTACCTGAATCACAAATACCCTTTCAAGATGTAAACTCCATGGGTGGGAAATTGAAAAACAGCAGGGCCAAATATGAAGCAGCAAGGATCCAGACACATATGTTACCACTAGAACTTCAGTTTCAACTAATGTGCTACCTGATCCCCAATGTATTATCATTACTTTGCTACCACCAAAAAAGAGGCACATCACTGTTCCCGGTAGTAAGTGTGCTCAGCAGAGTCTATTTTAGCTTGTATAGAGGCTAGAATATTTCAAAATGTGTCAGGTTTATGAACAGTTTTTCTAACAGATATTCTCAGAAAAAAGGAAAAGTATGCAAAATGATGGAGTTAATCACTGGAATCTCCTATGAGTGGTACACTTGTATAAACAGCAGAAAGATGTAAAGTTTACTGTGCAGTACATGTCAGTTTCGTGACTTTGTTCACCCATATGCTAACCTAGACATTAACCAGTAAATTTCTTTCATAGTCTGCATTCATGAATACAGTAATAGACTCGATTCTTACTATATCTTTTATTTATGGTGTAAGGTATTATATGAAGTTAATTTTGTGTGGTATTGGCATGTTGTTGCTGCATTTACATTTCATCCTCCAGTTACTTTTTTATTTCCTTCAACTCCACAAAGCAGTACTATCAGTTTCACAGAGCTGTCTGAATTGTATTGTTGTGAAAGTATGTGTTTGTCCTAAGACAGACTACTGTCGCATCTAGAGAAGGACTCTATTCTAATAATGCCTAGCACCGCTTTGTGATGGGTGCATCTCTGATTCCAGTTGACTGAGTACTGGATTGTATGGGTTAGAAAATGAATGAATGGATGGATTCATGGATAGATTGAGGCTGGTGAATGGTTTGATGATTTTTATCATTACATAATGGCTTCAAATATCTGAAATATGTAAAATGTATTTTCTGTGAATGAATGCAAAAACGTATTCACATGACTGACTATACAGGTTGACATTGTCTGTTGTGCTTTTACTTCAGTGAGCTCAACTTTCTGGAATCTTTTCTCAAAGTTTCTGAGTGGCAAGCAAGTGATAAAAAGTCTCCTATAACTTGAGGTAAAAAATAAACTGGAATCAAAAGGTATGACAATCCATTGTACCAGGATAATTTATGCAGTATGTTAGTAAGCACATTTGCTAGAAATGGAAAAAATAAACTAAAATCTAAACGCTCATGATGTTCCTCAAGACAACACACAGAAGCCATTTTTTCTGTAAGGCACTGTAAAGTTGCTAGCAGTTTTAAGAAAAGTTAGGTAAACATTGTAAAAACTTTAAAAACTTTGTTAGAAAATGGGTTGTTACTTTAAATAAGTGCATTACTGTATATAACAACCGCAGACTATCTTAACACCTTAAACCCTGATGACATGGTCAAGTATCCTTCCATCCATCCTCTTCCGCTTATCTGAGATCGGGTCGCGGGGGCAGCAGCTTGAGCAGAGATGCCCAGACTTCCTTCTCCCCGAGACATGGTCAAGTACTAGAATTTAAAAATCTCAAAACATTCAGCTCAGGCTGTCATTTCAACTGGCCCCTCAAAAACAAATCTAAATTGTATCTTCATTTTCCAAGATCACAAAGTGCATAACCATCATCGGCAAATACTGCAAAACATCTGTTTAATTTACTTAAATAATATTAAAGTTATTGTGCTATTGGAATACATTTATCTTTACAATTCATAATTTTCTATTATTTATTGATCTGTTTTTTCTTATATATGATATCTGTCATGAATTCAGTTACACTGATTGAAAGTAATGAGATTGATTATAAACATCCAAAATGCCAAAACTAATGAACTGAGAGACCTCATAGAAGACAACTTTCAAGAATGCTTCCAGAGATTAAAGGACTAATATGTAGTAAAACAGTATAATCATTTTTATAATGAAATCTTATCTAATATTGATTCTATTTATTTGTCTGATTAATTTTATGGGATCCCTTGTTTGTGTTTATATACAACATGCGTTGCACAATGATTTTATTTTTACAATGCTCTCTGTGTCTGCATTTTGAGAAGAGTACTGTACAAGAGTAAACTGTATAAAATTATTATTTCTGATTATTAAATCAAAATCACTGTTGATTTCTTCTTAACAGCAAAATTAACCGTTTTAAATTAACTCTTTAATCATAAAAGTAACCCTTAAAATGTATATATGGAAAGAGTATTTCTGTATGGAAATTACACTTTAAATATTAATTTAACTTTGATGATTTTGTTGTATTGATTTCTTTCCTAGAATGATGTATTTCAGAGGTCCTAACATAATGTATTTTTGATTTTTATTAACATGATAAGGAAAATTACTCCATAAAAAGGAATACATCCAGTGCCATTATTGCTTAGTTTTAAAAACTTTTTTTGCTTTATGCAGCTAAACAGGTAAATATAAAATGTATTAAATTGTTATGCTTTTTAACTTGCAAATCTTTTTTCAAGGCCAGTGCTGTATCATAAATTTACAAACTCACTTTTAACAGCAGCACTTCTGAGTAGGTACATTTTTATTTTGTATATTAAGTCTGTATAATAAGTCTATATCGACCACTATAACAAAAATCCCCATTTTCAAGTAAGCACAGCATCCTGCTGATTAGTGATCTGACTGAAAGCCATGTGTTTGCAGGGCCAGTTTCTCAGCTCTGGTTCACTCTGTCAAACTTCCCAAGACACTTGAACAATATGTATTACAATTAAATATTTTTTAAAAAATGAACATGTAATCCATTGATCGATTTTGTAGTAGTTATGTTCACTACTAAATGTACAGGGTAAATGGAGCATTTTTATTGCAGGGTCACTTAGAGCCTGCTAGAGTATTACAAACTATTTCTAGTTTCCTGTCCCACTTAAATCAACAAGAGGAAAATAAAATTCTTCCTGGAAATGTATAACCAACCACTGTTTCTAACCCAACAAATGCAAACTATGCTACAATGCAGGGTAGGTTAAAGAAAATGTGTCTTGCAGATAAAAATGGATACTGAACAATGATTGATTACCTGTTCATTTTATAAAACTACATAATCCATTCACTTTCTACTCTCACTTAATCCTTTTTGTAAGCAGTATAGAGCATCAGGTGCAAGGCAGGACTCAACTCTTGATGAGGCTTGAAACCCACTCAGGGTACACATACCCACCCTCATTCACACAGGACAAATCAATAGTTGCATTCTCATTTAAACTGCACATTATTGAGATGTTGGGGGGCAACAGGAGAATCCAGAGAAAAATACATAAGAAATGTTGATGGCATCCAAGCCCTCCACAGGCAGAGACCAGTCCGAGATGTGAACCCAATTTCCTAATCTGTATAGCAATAGAACTAACCATGTATTAAACCAAAAATAAAAAAATGCATTTGCTTTTCCTGAAAAGTATTGGTAAATAAAATTCTTATTTATCTTCCAATTATGGCACATATCAGTACTTTTCTGCCTGAAAATTTGCTTACATGCTTAAATTGGAGCTCTATTGAAAAGCACTCAGTGACTTACTCCAAAAACAAAAAAAACGAAGCATTAAATTATTGCTAAATACAGACAGTATAAACTTATAGGTGCCTAGATTGCATTTATAACAAAAAATAGCAGTTTTTAATTAGCCCATTTCAGGATTTGTTTAAAGCTTTCCAGCCAAAACCAATAAAGCAGAGGCGACCGGCTAACCTATTGCCGTAACCTTGGCAACCTTAGAAGTGGGAGAGTAATTGAATATTCCGTGTACAATAAATTGTATATTTAGAGTTAGCACTGGTGGTTTATATTGAATCTGGTTTATTGTCACTATGAAAACTTATTCAGACATCTTCATCAGACTGCAACTATCCCAAAACCAACTATACAAATGAATAAATGCTGCCCAGTCATAGGATAGCGAATGTGGGGTCCATGGAGACCAATTAATAGCCTAATTTACAAATGACCTTAGTATTAGTATCTCTGAATTACAGCACTGTCAGCCACCCCTCAGAAACAGTTCCTTTTTGAAAGCCTGGAAGACACATCATGTCATGTCTTGTTCAGCAATTCAAAGCAACTTTAGCAGATAAAACCTGGTATTACAATAAGCAAATTCGCTTTTATTAGCTCTATTCAAAGAGGAATATTGCAATTGGCTCCCAATGGACCAAAAGAGTACCTTCAGCAGCAAAGTATCATAAATATTAAACTGTTGGTTTAGATTTATCTTACTCCAATGATAAATCAAAAATACTAATATGAACTGTCATGTACAGCATGATTCACATACCTTAGGGACAAAACAGTACTTTCATCCAACAGCACTGAGTTAGTGAAGGAAAAAATCTCAGAGAAAAAGCCTTTCACTACCAGTTGTAACCAGGATTTCTGTATTGCTTTAATCAAACAGCAGCACCATTTTCATCGAGTCACGGAGATAAACAATGTTGGCTTTGTGAAACCTCAAAAGCCAAAGATATAGCCTTTATAATAGGTATCACTGAAACGGGTTTTTGAACAGAAATGCAATAAGGGATGTAATGTGCACATCTCTGAATGAGGAATAATTACAGGCTGAGCCAGTCTAACAAAGGTCTTTCCTGAAATCTCCCATCATTTTGCTTCTTAGACAGCTGCACTGAAAAACAAGAGGATGCTCAAAGATAACATCAAAGTGAAAATTGAGGTCTTCATAGCCAAACTGTTTGTTTAAACAAGGAAGGATATTTCCCCATCAAGTATAAATATAGCATATTTTTATACTTTCTAACAGCAAAATGTACAAATCAAGGATTATGTGACAGCACCTGATTGAATTTTACATTCTTGTGTTAATGGGGTGTAAAGGACTTTAACAAAATACTAGTCTTTGTACACACAAAGGCTGAAATAATGCACTTACAGTGGTGTGAAAAACTATTTGCCCCCTTCCTGATTTCTTATTCTTTTGCATGTTTGTCACACAAAATGTTTCTGATCATCAAACACATTTAACCATTAGTCAAATATAACACAAGTAAACGCAAAATGCAGTTTTTAAATGATGGTTTTTATTATTTAGGGAGAAAAAAAATCCAAACCTACATGGCCCTGTGTGAAAAAGTAATTGCCCCCTTGTTAAAAAATAACCTAACTGTGGTGTATCACACCTGAGTTCAATTTCCGTAGCCACCCCCAGGCCTGATTACTGCCACACCTGTTTCAATCAAGAAATCACTTAAATAGGAGCTGCCTGACACAGAGAAGTAGACATCATGCCAAGATCCAAAGAAATTCAGGAACAAATGAGAACAGAAGTAATTGAGATCTATCAGTCTGGTAAAGGTTATAAAGCCATTTCTAAAGCTTTGGGACTCCAGCGAACCACAGTGAGAGCCATTATCCACAAATGGCAAAAACATGGAACAGTGGTGGAACCTTCCCAGGAGTGACCGGCCGACCAAAATTACCCCAAGAGCGCAGAGACGACTCATCCGAGGAGGTCACAAAAGACCCCAGGGACAACGTCTAAAGAACTGCAGGGCCTCACTTGCCTCAATTAAGGTCAGTGTTCACGACTCCACCATAAGAAAGAGACTGGGCAAAAACGGCCTGCATGGCAGATTTCCAAGACGCAAACCACTGTTAAGCAAAAAGAACATTAGGGCTCGTCTCAATTTTGCTAAGGAACATCTCAATGATTGCCAAGACTTTTGGGGAAAATACCTTGTGGACTGATGAGCCAAAAGTTGAACTTTTTGGAAGGCAAATGTCCCGTTACATCTGGCGTAAAAGGAACACAGCATTTCAGAAAAAGAACATCATACAAACAGTAAAATATGGTGGTGGTAGTGTGATGGTCTGGGGTTGTTTTGCTGCTTCAGGACCTGGAAGGCTTGCTGTGATAGATGGAACCATGAATTCTACTGTCTACCAAAAAATCCTGAAGGAGAATGTCCGGCCATCTGTTCGTCAACTCAAGCTGAAGCGATCTTGGGTGCTGCAACAGGACAATGACCCAAAACACACCAGCAAATCCACCTCTGAATGGCTGAAGAAAAACAAAATGAAGACTTTGGTGTGGCCTAGTCAAAGTCCTGACCTGAATCCAATTGAGATGCTATGGCATGACCTTAAAAAGGCGGTTCATGCTAGAAAACCCTCAAATAAAGCTGAATTACAACAATTTTGCAAAGATGAGTTGGCCAAAATTCCTCCAGAGCGCTGTAAAAGACTCATTGCAAGTTATCGCAAACACTTGATTGCAGTTCTTGCTGCTAAGGGTGGCCCAACCAGTTATTAGGTTCAGGGGGCAATTACTTTTTCACACAGGGCCATGTAGGTTTGGATTTTTTTTTCTCCCTAAATAATAAAAACCACCATTTACAAACTGCATTTTGTGTTTACTTATGTTATATTTGACTAATGGTTAAATGTGTTTGATGATCAGAAACATTTTGTGTGACAAACATGCAGAAGAATAAGAAATCAGGAAGGGGGCAAATAGTTTTTCACACCACTGTATATGTTGCAATTGTATGAAACATTCAAGAAGCAGACTCCACATAAACTTAAATGCTACCTCACACCATAAAATTGCTCATCACTTCTGATGAAAGAATGTTAAAGATCCCAAGGGTATTCATATAAAATTATTGATCTGTGAGGCAAAAACTCAGCTCTTTATGCACACAATATTAAAGTGCATCAACATGACATTTTTTGTTATAATATGGTGTAGAGTGAGAAATCAGGAATTATTATTTTCATCTCTGCAAATGATGCATATTTCAAACCACAAGGTATACATTGGGAATTTTATGTGAATTGTACTTGAAGTTGTGTGTTCCAACATTAATCAGTGGTAAAACATTCGACATGAAAAACCTTTGAAAAAATCTGCAATTCATAAATAAGATTTGCTGCAGAGATGATTTATGAAATATGGGAAAGGAGGAACAAATGGTTAAAAATCATATGCAGTATGTAAGAATAACTTGTATTAATTACCAAAGAATATAAAATCAGTTTACACAGTACTAAAAATAAAATCCAGAGAATGTTAAGTAATATTCATTACAATTTCACATCCTATGAATGACAGAAAATAAAACAGTTTTACATGTAAATATGTATTACTTTATATAAAAAGTAAAAAGGTCTTTAAAGAGAAATCAGCCTCCTATAAGAAAAAGAAATGAAATGCACATTTCTGAGTAGAAGGAAAGACATTTTCAGCATATATGTATCTTATGACTCACTTAATTTTAGTTTCACTAGGCGATAAAACCAAAACTAGGAGCATCAGGCATAAAGCAGTAACCAGTCCTATATCCAATAAAGAGTACATTCACTCACAAACAAACAATCAATCAGACAGGTCAAGGGAACCTAAGATACACACAACTGAGTTGATGATAAACACAGGGAGTCCACACAGAGGATGATGGGGTTATGATTTGAACATGCAGCTGGCTACCCACTGCGTCACTCTATCACTTCATTGTAAAAATGTGTAATAATTATATGAAAATTCAGACTTCAGCAGCCGGGGAGCACAGATTAACATTTTCAAAATATCTTGAATATCACACAGAACACAACTACGGTGCTATCCCAAATGACTGCAAAAGTCTATACACAAGGTATCAAAAATGGTTCATACGATTATGACTTTTTTTCTTGCCAAAATGATGTAAAATGTCCATCTCCCGCAAATCACGGAGTTTTCAATTGCGCACGGTTTGTCGTGAAATCGATTTAAACACCGAAAACGCGCAGCCATACTCTTCTGCACATTCATAATGTACTCCATACGCTGCCGTTATTTTTAACAAATCCTTCCCCGCTATTTTTTTTTTACAGAGAGCTCCAGAAAGATGTCACCAGAACCTCACCAACTTTACCCGCCAATCCCCCCCCCCCCCCCACCTCTTGCTCTCCGCCTCAATTTCGAATGCCGCCAAATCACTCCCACTACAGAAAAGAGCGACAAAAAGCCATTGTGCTCCTCGTATTACGCGATCGATTTGCAGAAACACATGGGGCTCTGTGTGCGGTCCTGGGACGACATTACCGCTGCCCTGAAGTAATGCTGCGCCCCCAGGACTGTCGGTTCACTTCGCAGCAGAGGGGGCTGTTACGATAACAAATGCTCAGCCAGAGCGTCCTTCCTTCGCCATCCCCAGCGGTGACGCTTCCGCGGAAGACCTGAGAGCTGGCGAACTCCAGGGGTCACTAGCATGTCATACAAGCCGCCCGCTTCTCGCTGCTAATGCTCAGCGAGATCCAAAAACACACAAATCTCCAGAACGTATTTAGCAGAGGAGGTGCAAAAACACTTCATGGAAAACCTGAACGGTATATTGCGACCGTGTTAGGGTATGTTCCGCAGGACGCATCCTGTATTGTGGCTGGAGCGACTCCAGAAAAACAAAAGTCCTTCAGCTCTGAGGTGCACGGGGCCTCACTGCTCGGCGGCTTTCTGAAAGACACAAACGCACAGCCAGGAAAACCTACCAAACATCCACAAAAAAGGGTGTATAATAACTGTTAGGGGGCACAGAAACCAAAAGCCGGGTGAGCAGTGTATTGCTGATAACGGGAAAAAGTATAATAAGGGAATCATTTGGTTGTAACAGCGTGCTTACAATAGAGAAAAAAATGAAGAATGCTTACGATAAAAATAACGGGGATTTACCAGAAGCTCCGAAATTCACATCACAGTGAAACGCGTCTATGTAAAGTGTCCGTGTGAGTACCTAGACGCGGGTGCAGGGATGGGTTGGGGACGAGCAGGGGCTGACTTACATTAAAAGTGGTCCTTTGACGATACGTACACTTGTATGTGTTTTTAAACCCGCATGTGAGGTAAAAAATAAAAGGGAACATTCCAAATAACGGGGGCTGAATGGTTGGTTGGGGAGCTTATTGTAATTTATAAATTATGGTATTATATGAATGCAAAATGTATAGCTTTTAAATACTCTTGGTGAAGGGATTCGCATATGTGTAAGTATACGCATAGCCGCAAAAACAATTACAGGGTTTAGTTAACATCTTTTAAATTACTACGTTACGGTAATCGCCCAGGTATTTTATTACGCGGGGCTTAAAAGTAGTGCTCACTTGAAAATACATAAAGGCTTACAAGGCGTTATCAAAACACGCAAAGAGCTGCACTAATGTCACAGTCCTTCAAAACAAAGTACTACATGAAAGGCAGAACATGAAAAAAAGGTAAGTCGTTTTAGAGAAATGGCGCGGCGACATTTTACTTAATACATCCCCGCACCGTTACAGTTTTTAAGATCGTACAATTGTATACCTTGTTCATATTTCATAGTTAAATGAACTGCATTATTCACAATTTTAAACGGGTTATGTTAAACGATGAAGGGCATCTGCCCAGAAAAACCTTGCTGACATATACAAAAGTACCTTAAAACTTTTATGTTCTGCAGTTAACTTATATATATGTATATTATACTACTATATAATATATAAATACACTTTAAGAGTAGAGTGTACAGAATTCTTATTACTTATAACGTTATGGTAATCAAATGCTTAAATTCTGAAAGGTCTGTAAAACTATTTCTTAATAAGGGATTAAGCGGGTTCAGTGTGATGTATGGATGGAATGACATGCATAATGTCTGTCAAGTTTAACGAATACTTATGAATAACGTAACGACATGCCTAGGTTTTTCAGTTTTTTTCATAAAACATGTTACTGAAACGAGTGACTTAAATTCCATTACGTTTGGCCGAAGTTTATGAATAAAATAAGCAATGCTTTGATTCAATGACATTTGCAGAATTCATACTGAACACATTGCTGTAATCAAGTATTCATTATAGTATTCACACTAAGAATCACGAGTGTTAAATCAACACTTGAAAGTGCATATTGGAAGGCAATGTCCCCATATATACCATGTTAAGGGTTAACTGATCACAGTAAGAGTTCATTTAACACTGAAGATCTTGCTGTGAAACGTGTTATTATAACTGATTGTGAGAGGTAAATTCTCATTAATGACACATTACAGTAATGGAGGACAATCGTTGACCAGATTTCTTATTAATAATACAATCTTGTAATCAAATACTTTAATTCAGTGAGGGTTTACAGAATGCTTTCAAATAGTACAATACAGTAATAAAACTTAATCTGGCTTGGAAAGACTGCTGTTTTTATAGAATGTGAATACCGGTTAAAAGACTACAATTTAATATCAAGTACCAATTCCAAATTTCGACAAAAGTGGTCATTGGAGAATAAACTATTGCAAAACTGAAAGCCTCAATAATGATTATTAAGCGCTTGAAACCGCTATTTACGATGGTTCATTGACAAAATAACTGCGACGTCACAGTAACCCAATTAATCATGTGCACGGTTATATCTTCACAGAGGCCCTGCTGCTTAAATAATAGCTCAGAGGAAAACACAAGCGAATAAAAGCAATGCCAAACACTACGGAAGGAGACATGTGCAGAATTTTATGTGTGATAATATAATAACACGATCTACAAACGCAAGGATAATTTTAAAACAAGCTCAGTTCACTTTTGCTTATGTCATAATTGATCTTTAGGAAAAAAGTTGTACGCTGCTAAAAACGTCAAGACGTTTGGGACGTTTGGATGTCTGGTATCTGGAAGCTGCAGCCGTAACTAAATCGCGATAGTCAAAGTTTATAACAAAAAATCATATTGTTGTGATAACAATACTGCATTTTTTCAGACTTTGGAGGAGCTTTATACAGTAGGTGTTATAGTTCATCCATTATTTGGAAGATCTACAAACGGCGGCAAACCTGGCTAATATGTGAGCAGATGTTGTCCATCACATTGAACACTAAAGTCAACAATGCAGGACCTCGGCAAAACAAAAGATTTCCAAGCTGCCCCCAACTCATCCCTCTTTCTCCCTCTCCCTCCCTCTTTCTCTCTCTCTCATATCCACGCTCTCCCTCCCGCTTTCGCTCTCTATCCGTTAAACTACCACAACTAAGTAAAAAAAAAAATCTCCATGAACCACTGATCGTTCGCTTTTACGGTGGTCTTGGCATCCGATAATACAGCCTCGACCACGGATTGTCATGGTTTTGCAAAAGGCTTGTCTAGAAACCTTCTGTTCATTTTAATCATCTTTAGCCCCCGTTTTTAGCATAATATTTCTAATGGTATCACTTCAGGCGTAATGAAACGGGTGGGGGGGGTTGTTGTTCAGTCTCTACAGCTGCATTTACCTACGCTCTGGTACCGATTATTGTTTTTAGCAGATGTCTACATGCTAGTTAGTTTTCTTGCTTGTTTTTATTTCTTGCAAAAAGCAATTCAAAAAATGTCATGCCTTGATACAGGTACTGACTGAGCCACCGAAAAACTGATTAAAAGGAATAAATAAATACAGGAGTGAGGGAAGAGCGTCCGACTGTGTCTGGTGGAGTTGAAGGATGCCTTCAATCTGAACAGTTCCCTTCGTTGTGTGGCGCAGTGAAGCAGAAACACATGGACATTTGTAGTTACCTAAACGCGAAGCCACGCTTCAAGTCAGAAACTCATCGCGTAATGCGAACAATATATATATTTATATATACAGATATCTCAACAGTCTGGCCCTTACCTCCGTGCTGGACGTACTGTGCAAGCCAGTGCAACGGGATCACGCACCCAAAAAGACCTCCATCCTCATTTCTTTTGTGTTATATGTCTGTCTACGTGTTTATTAATATCGCCTCTAAATGATCTTCTTTCCAGGATATCTGATCCACCTTAAAAATTCTGAAAAAAAGAACTTAATCCTCCAAGCCTTAACTGTCGGCTGGAAAGCAATTTCCGATGTAGGAACAAAACGGGAGCTCCTCTCTGTTTCTCACTCACTCACTCTCTCTCCCCCTCTCTCTCTTTACTCGCTTAAAGACATCGGTAGGATAAATGCAATTTGTGAGTGTCCCCCAGTCACTCTAGTTGTGGTATTTGGTTTAAGAAGCTCTCTTTTCTTTGCGGATTGAGAGGTAGGGTCTGTACGTGTGAGTGTGTGTATGTGTGTGTGTGTGTGTGTGTGTTTTTACAAGGCGGGGTCTCATCCTACAAACCAATGGCACAAACCCACATGGACCAGCCTCGCCCCCTACAGATACTCTGTCTTTTAGTAAAGATCGGCTCTCTCTTTTGGGATTATTACAGAGGCGGCCGCTACGAGAAAGACACCGGGGGGCGGGGTGGAGTGCCCAGGGGGCGGGGATGAGTGTGAGTGTTGGCAAAGTTAACTCTGCCAGGCTCGACGGACCGTTTGTTTTCACCGAGAGAGAGAGAGAGGGGAAAATCAAGAAAGATGCAAGTCGTGCTCAGATGGCCGGTATATGCTGAGTCTGCGCTACCTCCGCATGGGCGATCCGGAGACGTGAATGTCATCTAGCTGTAAACGGTTCTAGCCTTTTGTTTCCGTCTTGACTTAACGCACATGAAGATAACAGCGTGCTGCTACCCCTTTTCAGTTACTGCACATTTGGGAATCGGATTTAGAAACAAAGTGGAATAAGAGAAGGAATGGCAGGTCTACTCCCTAAGAAGTACTTTTCCCCCTGTGGAGCAGTCCGGCGTTGCTCCGTCAAGGGCAGCGCTGAGCCGCATGCAACAGAAAAGTCTGATTGCAGAGTCCGTAAGCTGCTACATTTAGTAGTTGTCTGCACGTTTACAGCCTTGTTTGAAAAATGGGTTGAATGAAAATGTGTATAGTTGTGATTTCTGCAAGATTAGGTGATTATGATATTAAATGTGACATTTTATGTCGAGTTTTACTGAAGCTTCGAGTCCGCACGTGTTTTGTGAGATTTATTTCTTATTAATGTCCTGCTTAAATCTCTGTCTTTAGGTGCTCGTTTAGAAGCGTCAAGTGGGTCTAACAATGTCCCAGTTCTATTCCAGAGTCCGTTTATTTAATGTTGGGCCGTGGAATGCTGAAACCTACACAACCAGCATTAGGTGTAAAGCAGGAACCAACCCTGGATGGTATAGTGCGTAGAGGCAGAGAACGCTGTCAACAAGGACTGATTTTGAATCGCCATTTAGCTTAACAAACACGTTTCAGAAGTTTGACAGAGGAACCATGCAAATTCCACATTGACAGTACACAGGATTTGAATGTCGAAGTGTATGAATCCGTGAGGAATCGGAACTGTTTTCCAGTTTATATATGTTTCCTTATTAAATAAGTTGAAAAGAGTTTAGATTATATGTGTCATTATGACTGGCTTTGTATTGGACAGTTAAAGTCCAAATGCAGTACAACAAAAATCCTACAGATTTCCATATAACATGTCTTCGTATTTGACAACAATGACAGGTTATACTTGAGGTGACAACATTGGAAGATGTATCCAAGTCTTCAGCCTTTCAGGAAATGGTGTCCATTAGCTATTAAAGAAGATATGGACATGCAATTATCTAACTCACAGTGCAAGTCCCTTAGCCAGTTGTTCCTCCAGGACTTACCATATATATCACATATATTAAATGTTAAGCGTCTCTGATTAAAAATATTATGTTGTTGAATCTAAATCAGGATTGCTCCGTCATATTCAGTTTTGAGAGATGAGGGTTTAAAATAATAAAAAAAAAACTAAGAGAAAAAAGTAATGTATTTTTAAAAATAATTATTTAGACTTGAAATACATTGCACATATAATTGCTTTAAAATAATAATTATTTATAAAAAGTAGTCACTTGTTATTTTTTTTTTCATTTTTTAATACTCAGAAGATGTTTCATGGTCTGCGGTGGGCTGGCGCCCTGTCCGGGATTTGTTCCTGCCTTGCGCCCTGTGTTGGCTGGGATTGGCTCCAGCAAACCCCCATGACCCTGTGTTAGGATATTGCGGGTTAGATAATGGATGGATGGATGGATAATGTATGGATGGTTGGATGGATGTTTCATGGTGGAATAACCAACAAATGTCTGCCAACTTAGACTCTCCAGTTTCCACTATAACCTCTATCCGTTTGAGTGATATTCTGGTGGAACCTCTCAGCATGTTCACCAGAGATCACTCACTTCTTCTCAGGGAAAAATCCAAATGAAAGTGTACAGATTTTTAAAGACATATTGCATCAATGTGCTATATGTGAAGGGAGAAGCTCCTCAACTAGTTTCTCATAGTTTTCCATCATTGTATTCTCAAGAAAAATGTGGCAAACGTGTTTTTCTTCTTAATAAAGGAAGGGTATGAATCTTTTACCATTTTGCTTACCTTTCACCTGATCAAGACAATAGATGGATCAACCTGAACTTGCATGTAAAAATCATTTAAACAACAACGTTCTGTCTTCTGGACAATAAAGAGGCATCTTTTATACCTCCTTAATATAAATTCCTGGCTAATTTAAAGAAATAAGGGCAGAGAAAAAAATACTGATCAAGAGCAAAAAATGTGCAGCATATACTTGATTTTGGGTAATTTTCATCTCAACTAAATGTTACGAACAAGGAAGACTGCCTTCTTCAGCTCAAAATATTACTTTATACCCTAAAATAAACATAACTTATTTTTAAAAAATACAGTATTTTTTTCTCTCAGTCTGATATCTTGAGGAAACAGTGACTCAGCATACCTAAATCTATACTGTACACATTTTTTTTTGTGCTAGGGGGGATTTTGATGCAGACCAGTGGTATTATTTTTCTTTATGAAACAAGGATTAACTGATTGATTGATTTAGCCTGGCAAACCAAGTGGCGATACTGGTAGGTGATGCAATTTAATTTCATCTTAAACTTGCAAACACAAGGACACAAAGTTTAATATGCTGAGAATGATGTATGGAGGCTCAGTGGCACAGTGGTTAGTACTATTGCCCTGGCTTCAAATCTAGTGCTACTGTATGTCATGTCTGAGAATTTTGTAGATTCTCCCTGTGCCTGTGTGGGTTTTCCTTGAACATCTCCAAAGATGTGCAAGTTAGGTTGATTTTTGATTTCATATTAGCCCAGTGTGTGTGAGTGGGCCCATTCTAGCACTGTTTTCTGCCTTAGACTCTGTTACATCAATATGAGCACCAGGTCCCCCTTATAAGTTTATGTGGTAGTTATCATCATGTGCACAGAGTACTGTGGATTTCTGATTCGAATGTGCCAATTAACATGAAACACATTGCCACTCTCCAGCACCGTGATTAGTAATTATAACAACCTTTCCTTGAAATATCTAACCCCCCTAACCTGAAACTTATATTTGTTTTTAACAGACACAGGATTTCTAAACCTCCTGCCATATTTAAAACAAAACATGCATTTGTGGATGTTTATAATTGGCAAAGGTACCTTTGTGTGGGGACAGTTATACCCACAATGCACCAGCTTCCTCAGGTATTTTGACTGGTATATTGATTTTCCTCCAATATCCCCAAAGAGGTGCTGGATAAGTTGATTAATGATTCCAAATTGGCCCTTTGTATGTTGGGTGGAAATATTAAATTCAATTAAAGTTATTCCTGTATAGCTCCTAGTAAACCCTTTCAGAGCATTGGCCAGATGGTCAAAGTTGTATACATTATAGCAACCATAAGAATGATAAAGTAATAGGAAGAAGAAAACATTTTTGGGCATAAATCATTGATAATCATTTGAGCAAAGCTAATATAATGCAATAACATTGAGATATAAAATAGCTGTGCAACATGTATTTGTATTAGTACTAATAGTTATATTGTCACATGTACAGAGTACAGTGAAATTCTTACTTAGATGTCTAATCAACATGCAGCTCATTGCCACTCTCTCGCACCATAATTAACAGCAATGAATATAATATAAAACTTCATTTTAATTAGTAAAAAATACAAATCAATTTGCCTGATGTACTCATTGCACACTGTTACATACATATAAATGTACATACAGTAAATGTCTACATAAATGTAATATACGTTTTTTGAAGAAAGTTAACTTCTGATGCCTGTTATTGAGAAAGGCGAATTCAGTCCTGAGCCTACTAGCTGTTTATCTTGTTCATGGGGATGTGGACAAATATTCACATTTATGGTGATACCCATTCTCCAATTCATTATAAGTTACTATTTCTAGGTTAGGAAAAGTTAATTGATCTAAACAGCATCAGCACCACTGCTGGACATAAAAAAAGTAAAAATAAAAAGTACAGTAGTGGATTATTAACGGCTGGTTACAGTGATAACCACAATGATGCTAGACAAAGTATAAGTCATACATCGTCCGAATAAAATGCAGCATGAACAGCCATACCAGTGGTCCTAACGATTGTACATGATGCTAAGCCCCTGGGTTTTCAGGCATACTTCCAGAGCATCCCTGAAATTAGCAGGTATGTCACCTTAGAGTTGGGGGGATTCAAAAGCTAAAGGATGTATCCCATGATGAGTACATTTAGAAATCTGATGGAAAAATAAATTCTGAATTAATAGAAAGTTGTAGTTTTTAACTTTCTTTTCTTTATGTGAGAATTTAATAGCTCATAATTACCATTTCTATTTATTCTGGCAATTATCAAAGACTGGTGTAATGTATGCATTAAAGCATATGCAGAACCTTTCACAGACATAGATGTCAGAAGGAGCGTTTGGAAATAACTGGCAATGTAGCCCTTATTCTCAGCATGCCATGTGTTTCTTTTGTCACCTTAACTAATGGTCCACCTTTTATGTCAATTTACTAATTTTAATGGCATTTGTAGGCTGTGTTTTTTGGAGTTCTATGTAGTACTGTTTTATATGGCAATATCTTCTAGGCTGATTTATTTATTTAGTTTTTCAAATGTCTGAAGCAGAAGAGTTAGTTTTGAAATCTGAATGGACCTACTTCTCACCGGAGTTTAAAGGATATTGTGATGAAGAACATGACAAGAGCATGCTGTACTCAAGTTTTGAGAAGTCATGTGATCAGGTGAAGAAGCAGCTGCTGAGGGATGTAAAGTCCCCTCACCCCATTATATTGTTGCTGTGACTCGGATATCATTATAATCAACGCTGCCTGGTCAGATGAATTTTGCTGCAGGCTAAACAGCAGTTACTGATGTCACCTCCCCTTAGGGTTACAAGCACACAAGGCATATTTTTCATTTTAACCGTGTGTGTGTGTGTTTGTGTGCACGTTTGTGTGGTGGGGGCGTGGTGTTCATGTCAGAAATGTTACGCTGTCGGTGGATGGTGGGCCTTCAGGCTAAGTTATCAAGAAAATGGCACTGGCTAGACAGCAACTTATGACCTATTACAAAGGTACATTTGCATCTGATGGTGCAGTTCTAAACCGTTTTGGTACTATGCTATGTAATGCAAATGCCTATTTGTTACAGAGGAAAATATTTTGAAGTACTGTATTTTATTAACTCCCAAAAGTTTCATACTATTAGTACCCATATTCCCGTAATTCTCATAATCAAACCCTATGAAATCTTGCAACCCGCTCACATGACTGATTTTGAAGTGAGCTTAAAATTAATATGAGTTATGTGAAAATTAACTGCTAATGTTGGTGTTAATTATCCACATGCTACACATGCTTGGTATTGTTTCTTAGTTCACACTGTTCAGAGCATTGCAATAACAGTTTTCAGGTATTTGGCAGTAAGCAAAGACAGCCTAACTGATGACAGTCAATGTTAAGATTTATATTCATTTATTATTTGTTCTGCTTTTATGTAACATCTCTTTTGATATTTTAAACAGTGAGGAATATGCTTCTATGAAGATAACACCGTGGACAGTTTTATTTTTGGACAGCGACCGTATGACCATTCATGTGTAAGACTTTGAACTCTTTCTTTGCATGTGTTCACTCCCTCACATACAAAACAGAAGCAGATTACCCAATCCAGTCTAAAACACTAAATAAAAGCTTTGTCCTCAGGAAAAAAAAGAAAGAGGAATCTCTATTCATCTTGACAGATCTAGCCAACCTTGAAGACTTTGTCCCAGAACAGCTAAAAAGAAAAAAAAAACATTATGTGGAAAATGGCAGCTCACATAAGACTATTCAAATAGGTAAATTACAAAAAAATGAACTGAATTAAAACATGAAATTTTGTTAAAAATCAAATATATATGAGAAAAAAGGTCACATTTCACCACTGATTTTTGTCCTGATGATGTAATAAAATCACAGCTGTTAGTGATGGTCTTATGTGCTAGGTACATTTATAAATCTGATGGGGAAATTCTGTTGTGAAACAATAAAAATTAGCAGTTTTTAACTTTTTTTTCTCTTCCTGTGAGGTTTGCTACACCAATGGCATTAAAACTCACCACATCATTGTACAATATGTGTGCTTTTTTCATTAGGAATTAGCATTTAGTCCCTGAGCACTGAAATATCAGTTTATTGCAGATGGATCTTTATATTGCATTTAATCATCCTCAACATGGAAATCAAGTTTTTAACTGTTTGGCATGATGTTGGCTTATGACTGAGTAAACATTAAAAATTTGTGCAGCATATCCAAGTTCATGGTTCAAGTCTAAATTCAGGACTGCATGTGGGTATTTTTCCCATGCTAATAAATGCTTCTGCACTGGTAACAGCCACAATGAAGTCTAACAAACCCATAACATCATTGGTATTGCAACCAAGCAAAAATGGTAAACCAGCATTATAACAGTTCATTAACATGACTACATGCATACTTCGATTTTTTCGGTGAGTTTTAGGGACAGAAGGGTATTACTGAAGTAGTCTTGTCAGGGTGTTTATTGGTATTGTAAAAGCTGAAAATAGAAAATGATCTACAAACACATCTCCTCAAATCACAGATAAGCACAAACATTGATTTCATTATTCACACAAGTTGTGTTATCATATATCTGGGTCATGTCAGTCCTTTAAGGTTTTTAAAGGTACACCACGGAAGGATTCGCTTATCTGTTTCTCTTTCTGGTACAGTTTCCCTTCCTTGTATTGTCAGGAAGACAATCACCTGAAAGAAGAATCATGGTTTCACCCCTTTAGTCTAAAACATGTTTAAATATTGATGATAAAAAGGAATAAATCTGTCATCCATTTTTTGAAATGATCTATTCAGTTATAGAGCCACGGGAATTTGGTGTCCATCTTGGCAGTATGTGGAATAGAAATCAGCACTGGATAAGGCACCAGCCCTTTGCAGAAACTACCAATTTAGAATGGCCAGTTAACCAAGAAGTTTATATTTTAGGTCTGCTAGAAAGCTATGATACCAAGAAAAAACCCATATTCAAAGAGAATGTGCAAATTCCACATATTGACCATGCTGGGAATCAAACCCAGGTTCTTGTGGGTGTATAGAATTAGCTCTAGCTACCAATGGATTAAACAGACCACTCCTGCAGTTCAAGCTCTACAGACTCAAGCCACTTGTTTTCATGATATTCAGAATTGGATGAATAATAATTACAGGCAATAAGTCCAAGTTATAAGTTATACTTGTGGGCATTCTTTGTCATTTAAAAAGTCCAGCATAAAACATATCAGTATTGATGGTCACTTGATTCCCGTTTCTTTCTTGCTTACTAATCATGGGGTTAAATTTGAATCTACACTTTCATTTCAAAGTCACATTGCATTCTTGTCAAGAACTTAATTCTACTTCTAATTTACATAATATATCAAGAATTAGACCTTTCCTATGAAATGATGGTCCTATAAGTTAGTTCATGCTTTCATCACATTCCTTCTTGATGACTGTATCCCCTGTTCATTGGTCTCCCTGGAAAGTCCATTCAGAGATCATGGTATGTCCCAAACTGTGCCACACATGTTTTAAGCACAACTCATAAGTTCATTCATTTAATCCCAGTTTTGTCATCCTTGCACTTGTTACATTTTAAGATCCTACTCTTAGTTTTCAAATGTATTTCTGGTATTGCTTCTATCTATCTTTGAGACTTGACACATATACATCTGTTAATTCTTTGTGCTTTGGGACCTTTAACCTTTTAGTTGTTCCACAAATGAGGCTGCGCATAGTGAGTGACAGAGCCTTTAGTTTTATTAGGCCTTGCCTCCGAAGCTCTGCAACAGCGATTATTTTTAAGAAGAATTTTAAAGACTTACTTGTGTTAATGTGTTTTTGATAGTCTATAATAAGTACATTATTTCTGTTTTATTCTGATCATTTTTTGTTATGTAGAGTTTTAAATAGCACTGTTTTTTGTATTTATTGTTTTAATAATCTTATTGTGCTATATGAATAAAACCTATTATTATTAAACAGTAACTTATTTTTTAGCAGCACATCTACTTTGCACACCCTTGAACCTGTTATAAAATCAAGGGGCACATTAGTAAAGCATGAGGGAAATATGGATGTTTAATGTTTTAGTAAGCCACTAGAAGTGCAGCATATCTAATTGAACCTTTCATTTCAGCATCACCATTCACAGTAGCAACATTGAAATAAGATTTTTGTTATTGGCTGGTCGAATGGTGAAACATGGATACTGCTGACAGTCATGTAGGTATAATAATCTGTATGTTGAATTTTATATCAGTTGTGGTAGCTGGCCCGGACACAGACAGGCGGACACGTTCAAGTCACCCACAACACGTTTATTATACATTATTTACAGTTAGAAAAAGTGCACCACAAACCCCCAAAGTCCTGGCCAACACAATGCCTCATCTCTTCAGGCCGCCTCCTTGTCTGTCCTCCTGAGCTCCGTCCTTCTCCACTCCCGACTCTCGCCACTCTGTGAAGGGATGCGGCCCCTTTTATATGCACCTGGATGTGCTCCAGGTGCTCCCCAGCAATCTTCCACCGGCACTTCCCAGTGTGGCGGAAGTGCCGGCTGCGTACCCGGAAGCACTCCGGGTGTCCCTGCTTTTCTTCCCCCCAGCACTTCCTGGTGTGACAGAAGTGCTGAGGTCCAGGGCTGCCAAGGCATTGGGGCGCCCCCTGGTGGTGACCATGGGCCCCTACAGAGTTGAGCTTCCCAGCTCCGTAACCATGGCCCCCAAAGGAACCAGGGCGGTCACCCCCTCGTGGTCTGGAGGAGGCACAAGCCCTCCTCCGGTTTTCCTGGGTGTCCCGGCTGGGTATCACCCCCATCTGGGTGCCACACAGTAAAAGTCAGAAAACAATGCAATCCCTAAAATGTATACATATTGACAATTGTATTTTAATTTAAGCTATCTTTGTAACATGCCATCTAATTTCTGTATAATATTTTGACCAAGGTCTGATGCAGGTAAATCATTTAACATGGTTTTATCATATCCTCCATCCATCTATTATCAAACTTAGGGCAGGGATGGAGCCTATTCTGGTGAAAGACAGGAACCAACCCTGGATTGAGCATACATCTTTGTGTGAACCTGGGGAAAAAGCGCACAGATATGGAGTAAGAGTTCAGACTACACACAGATGGTTGCTGGCTAGAATTTTAACACATGATTTGAGCTGCTTTGACGTGTTTCCCTCTAATCAAACGTGTCATTATTTCTTTATTGCCTTTCATAGTGAATACCTTTTCTAGACTCTTCTCATGAACAGAGCAGTATACTTTGTAGAAATATACATTTTAAAAATTTTGCATCAGGGAGATTAAGTCATATACAGTATCTAGAGTTGCAGAAACAGTAACTGAGTGTGGGATTTAAAACTGTGGTGTCATTAATCATTGCCCACAGCCCTTAAGACTCACTGGTCAATTGATAATCTTACTGATGCAAGCATCAGAATTTATCAGGCATTTTTGCAGTAATGAAATCAAGTCTTATACTCAGCTATCGAGTGGTGCCATGACAGGTTTGATTATCATCAAACAGCAAGTTGGTAGAATTTTTAAAATAAAACCTGCGTAACAGAAAGTACCTCTGGATGACACCTTGCTTTAGAACAAAGTGTCTTAAAGAGCTCAAAACATATCAAAATAAGTAGTTAATATAAAGACATGACGCAAACACAGTCTCAGCGAGTAAATAGAAAAAAAATCTGGAAAATTTAGTATCTTGCTAGACGTAAATAAAACTTGGGCCCTACCCTTGCTATCCTAGCAGAATGGTTCACCCACTTGCCCTTCTCTAAAACACCTTTCTTGTGTTCTTCTTTAGTGATCACTTTACGGAGCAACATCATTATTAGGTTGACTTCACAGTTCAAAGATTGCTTTTTAAAGTTAGCAAAATTTCAGATTTCCTAGTAAATTCTGTAAACTGTCAGTCTTTTCAAGTAAAGAAAACATACTTTTTGAGATAAGGTGGCTATTGAAAAGTAAGGAAGACAGACATTTAAAGGTAAAGTTCCCATACTCAACTAGTCACGGGCTTATGCAAATAGGAATTTCAGCACACTCTGTACAGAACGAACAGTGACCCTATAAACCCTATAAAGTTTTTAGACCACTAAGTTACAATGCCCTCTAGTGGTCTCCAGATGCACTGAAGCCCTTATTCTTGGTTACACATTAAATGAGTTTGTGGATTCATAATATCTCCCTGCCTGCTTTCTCAATGCCTTTAATCTTTGTCCCAAAATGAACAGGGATGTAGGCTGGCAGTACATGGGTGCAACTTCCAATGAAGCTGTAATCCTTTACTATTCCTTGATTATCCATACTGACTTATCAGTGTGGGTCTATTCTAAATATGGTCTCTTCCTCTGCCTTGTGCTTGTCTGATACCCATTCTGCCCCTGGCTGTTCTTGGCCAGCCACACAGTCTGTTACATCTGAAAAAAGTATGGCTGAATTCCTTTTTTACATAAGCTTTTGTAATTTCTAAATAGACTTATTCATATGGCTGATACTATGGAAACTAGACTGGCACAGTTGAATTGTTCCAACATTTATTAAACTGTTTTTAACATTCTGTACTTTGATTTATTTCAACTTAAAATTATTAATTTTCATGTCTCTATTCAGTGTCATGTTTTCTAAAAAAAGATGTTTATTACTTGGTAAATAAAATATTTTTAATGTACTAAAATACACTATTTCTTTGGGGCTGAATGATGTAGTACAATATATTAAGGCACTAGGCACAACTAAAAGATTATTTAAAATTGGGTGCATGTAATTAAATGCATCATAATCTATTGACTTCTTGTGTTCCTGTTGTTGACAGGCAATATGTTTCTTTATTTACTCTTTAGTCAGTCTGTTTGTATAACTTCTGATTTATTGTACCGTCTATGTTCTTCACACTTGGCAGTGTATGGCTGCCCAGACTCAAAAACTGGGATTCATGGCACAGTTAGTTGTTTTCTGTCTCAAGGAGACCACACCCTGGGAGGAGATTGCAACAGCAAGCTTTAAACAGGATGTTCTGTAACAAAGTGAAAATACAGCTGTTGGATGCAACTGAATTTCTGGAGTTAAGTAATGTATCCATGCCAAAAGCCTGCAAAACATCTGACTACTGGAACAGAGCCTATATTATAAAAGGATACCTATTGTATTCCCTGTTTTCTTAAGGAGAATTTCACTAGACTGGGAGAAAAATTAATTGTTTTTTTTCAATAACAAGTAAATTAAAGTAAATATACTATACTATGACACAGTACGTGCCATGATCCTGAACTGGAATAAACAGGGTAATGGATGGAATGATAAATATATATATATATATATGTCTGTATACTACTTATGTATTAAATATTGTAACAAAAGGCGCTATACCAGCGCTTGACCTGGCACAGACAGACACGGGAGTCACACTAATAAAAACACGTTATTTTTATTTTTCTTCGCCTGTGGGCAACGCCTTCCCCATTCCCACAGGCACAACACAGTCCCAAAGCACAATAGCACAATTACCACAATATTTTTTCTCTTTTTCTCCTCCACTCCTCTCCCAACTCTGGCTCCCAGAGTAGTGTCTGCTGGTCCCTTATATAGGTCAGCCAGAGGTGCTCCATGTGCTCGTTGACCCACTTCTGGCAGCACTTCTGGATGTGGCGGAGGAACTGTCCACACAGGCTCAGGGACAGTTGCAGCACATCCTGGAAGCACCCCTGGATCCCAACAGGGCTGTAACGAACTCCAATTCCCATGAAGCCCTGTGAGAGTCTGAGGTATCACTGCCATCCAGGGGGGCTGCCATCTAGCATTCCGGAGGAGGTGATGCTCTGTCCACGCTTGCTCCACCAGTCCTTCCAAGGCAGAGGCGTCCTGGCCGGGCAGGGGCCCTGGCCACCCATGACAATATATACATTACTTCTTTGATTCTAAACTGCATGCGAAAGGGATAAATAATAGATAGATTGTTGGGTATGTTTTGGTACATTACACAAAAGATTAAACATTACTGTTCAACCATAAGTACTCCTTTATTTCAAGTGGCTGCCTTTCTACCTCCCTTACTTGTAACTTCATTTTCTATCCTAATAGTTTTTTTTCTGTCTGTTTCAACAAAGTGTATCTTATCGGCGAGTGCTACACCAGGTGTCACTTCTGCCTCACAGCTCTGGAGTCTTGATTTGAAATCTGGTGTGGGCACTGTGTATGTAGGGTTTGAACATTTTTCCTGTGTCTGTGTGCGTTTTCTTCAAGAAACTCTGGTTTTCTTCCAACATTTGCATGTTTGATCACTTTTAGGCATGAGAAAGTTAATGCATCAATTCTTGAGATTAATGTGTCCTGTTTAATGCGTTAAAAAATATTGTCGCATGCATGACCAGCCATGAGGCAAATGCCTCAGGCAGTGCTTTGGTTGGTGCGGCATTTTCATGTAATTTTTTTTTTCTTAACATTATGAAACAATACAAGAAAGTTAAGTGAGTACCTAAAGAATTACATACACATCCAGTACCGTATTTATATACTACCTTTAAAAATGTTATGATATACAGTAAAATTTTAATTTCAAAGGTTTAAAATTTCATTTTACCTGGTTCACAGCGATACGCCACATGTCAAACAGAGCACTGGTGTTCGTTTCCTTGATTTATACATACTGACATAGGTGTAGTGGAGTGCGAGGGGAGGGGATGTTTTGGCAGAGATAAGTTGCAAAGGTAAAAATTGCTCTTTTTTTCATGTTTCTGGAAGAAGATTGAATCAATGTAATATCACATAAGTGCTAAATAAGTTATTTTTGAGTGGCACTGAAACCAAAATAAGCCTCTAGTACAGGCATCACTAAATGGCACACCCGGACCGAGTGACAGCACTCTCCGGACTGTGATGCATTTCTGATAAATGAATGAGAATGACTGCAGCAATTAGTTTTTTTTGTCACTCAACGGAGAGCAAAACAATGCGATTGTTACAGTGCATGGTTAAAGCGCGCAAGATGTCGCAGAAGGAAATAACACAAACGAAAGAGTGACATGGAGCGTGGCTTGTTCCAAAAAAAGGAAAATAGACACAGAAAGCTGAACTTTCAAAGATGAATGGATGAACCAATATATGTTCATTCTTCCTGCGGGTAGTTCAAAAACAGTTTGTCTCATGTGTTACGAAAACGTGACTTTAGTAAAAAGTAGCAATGTGAAGTGCCACTATGAGAGAAAACACGGATTGCTTACATAAACATATCCATGGCAGTCCAAAGTGAGAGCATGTAAATGACCAAACTGGGAGCCCACTGTGACAGATGCACCAAAGTCCTCTCATATTCCTTTACAGCCCAGAAGCATGCAAATGAATGTTCAGTTAAAGTAGTGTGGATTTTGAAGCAACATAAAAAAAATATTTCTGATGGGACCATTTTAAAGGAGTACACATTTTAATTTTATTCAGATGGTTCTGTTTTCTTTTACTTAAAATGTGAATGTAATATGCCTACTTTTATTTTTTGTTAAATAGTGTTGTTTATTTGTTTTATATGTTATGTTAAAGATAGTTATTTGTATTCCATACAGATACAAACCCAATTAAATTCAAACTGTCTACATGTTTAAAGTCCTTACTGAAAAGTGAAAATAAACATTGTTGAAATGCTGTGGTAATTATACCTTGTTTAGTTTTTATAGTCTTTCAGTGACTATACTGTATATACAGGGATTTGAATCACAGCACAAATGTAAGGTTCGGACCTTTGATGAGAGAAAATTATGTTACTTTATTACCTCTGTATTTAACTAATCGGTAAGCCAGGTAGCTTACAGTGCTGACTTCCCTAATATAACAGCAAAATTCTGTGAAATAGAAGTGTAATTAATGATTATCCCTGCCCATTATTCCAGTTTGCAGTATTTTTTCTAATTTATGCAAAAAATGTAATATAACCATCCAAGTAATGCACAGTGTCAGTTTTTAAGTGAGATAGCAGCTATGGAGATCTTTTTTAGCTGGCCAGGAGCAAAGGTTTAAGTAGAGCAGGGTTTTCTATGAGTTTTTCTGTGGTGGTACACATTTCGTAACCTAAAAAATCCAAAGGCACACCATGATTCTACCAACAACAAAAGCATTAAAAATCTATACCCTTGCTAAACTGTCTGAAATAGGCGGCACAAGAAGCAACAAAAAACAGGCAACTCGTGTGTCCACTGTCAGTCGGCTCTATGAGAGTCGCTGGTGAACCTAGGCAGATGGACCACCGACACGTCTCCTGGCTGCTAAATTGCTGTCCCAGTGCCGCGTCTGCAAAACGGCAATCACGGAGCTGCTTTTATGTCAGCTTCTCCGGGTAGTCCTGTCAGCTGACAAGCGTGTCTCTCTCAGATCTGGACCCAGCGGCACCACACTGTTATTTCCACGGTGCACCAGTTAAAGAAACACTTGTGTAGAGTATAATCATCAAGTCATTGATGGTCATGAACAACCGAGGATAGCATTTGCGGAGTTTTAACATAATTGTTAATGTATGCCCATTTAAGAGATGCTTGTTCTTTCAATTAAATCAGTCTTCAGCAGTGCATTCAAAGTCAAAAGTCTTTTTAATAGTTTTTTACTTTGACACATCTGTTCTCATGTACTATACAAATTTAACAATTAATACATTGGCCTCATTTTCTTATTGCTTTCTTTTCTATTCATTCAAATTCAGGTTGTACTTGCTCAAAGCAGTATTTTGTTAAAAGTTCAGGTTTAAGATCATTGTTTAGGTTTAAACTATGCCGTTATATTTTTATTCCTTTGTGTTAATTCTACATTAATTTTGTGATTGAGTGTATATTTACTTCATGATTTATGTATTAATTTTATAATTACGTTTTAATGTTAGATGTGATTAATCACGATTAACTACATACATTTATGCGATTAATTAGTTCTTTTTTTATCAATTCTTAGCCCTAATTGATTAAGGACTGATAATTAATATCAGTCTATGTGTGAATGTGCTTTACGGTAGACTGGTAACCCATCCAGGACTTGTTTCTGATGTGTACAAAACATTAGATATGAGCAGAATAAATTGAAAAAAGCAGAGAGGATGTCAATAGACACTTGTAAATAAACCTGCAAGCACAAAGCTGAAGAGCTGATGACCCAGCTGAGTTCTCATTTTAACTACGAAGAGTTTAGGTTAAAGAAAAAGGGTAGTGCACCGTCCACATCCAGTTTTAATATAACCTCATTGGTCTTTCTCTCTTCCTCTCTCTGTCCCTGTGTAGGAGTCTGTCCCTACTTTCTTCCAGGTGACCTGATCATAGAGTATTGTTCTTTTTCAAGGCATAGGTGGAGTCTTGGCAGTGGCTGATCGTCTTCTCATACTGGTTAGCAAAGTAGAGATTAGCCGAAGAACAGACAGGCCAGTTATCTATCTGGTTCAAAGCTTCAATTTGTTTCAATCCCTGTAAAGCTGGCATAACGCTTTACACCTGTTTTGATAAATTAAACAATACAAAACTGTATACTAGACTGCATGCTTTCACAAGTGCTTTTAAGGTAGTGTTGCATCTCTGGAGGACAGCCAGGCTCTCCTTTTTATTTCCCTTGGTATTTTAACCATGTGACTGTAGTATAAAAAAATACCAGGCAAGGACAAACAGGACATGAGAGTAAGGGCTATGGGTGGATCCCAGTCTCCACTCTGTCTCTTACCTCACAGATCCAGACTTAATGAGCTCTGGTAGTAAGTAGTCATAGTTATTGCCCTATTAAAGTCAATTCCAGTGTCGAGTAGAAGCTACAAAGTGCCCTGCACCTCCAGGCAAGAGTGCCTTAATGCTCCTTCTGGTTTCACTTCACCCATACCATCTTTCATTTAAAGGTGGAGGCGCTATAACTATTTCAGTCCCTTTGCATTCACCAGCTGCCATCTGGTGGCATGTGTTATAATTATTTTTTATTGTGTTTCTTTTCTCATTTCTTATTAATAACTCAACGTTTATTTTATTATTTTGGTTGTTTGCATTTTTTATGGGCGGCACGGTGGCACAGTGGGTAGCGCTGCTGCCTCGCAGTTGGGATATCTGGGGACCTGGGTTCGCTTCCCGGGTCCTCCCTGCATGGAGTTTGCATGTTCTCCCCGTGTCTGTGTGGGTTTCCTCCGGGTGCTCCGGTTTCCTCCCACAGTCCAAAGACATGCAAGTTAGGTGGATTGGCGATTCTAAATTGACCCTAGTGTGTGTTTGTGTGTGTCCTGCGGTAGGTTGGCACCCTGCCCGGGATTGGTTCCTGCCTTGTGCCCTGTGTTGGCTGGGATTGGCTCCAGCAGACCCCCGTGACCCTGTGTTCGGATTCAGCGGGTTGGAAAATGGATGGATGGATGGATGGATGGATGGCTCCAGCAGACCCCCGTGACCCTGTGTTCGGATTAAGCGGGTTGGAAAATGGATGGATGCATTTTTTATTGTTATATTTTGTGCCCTTGTCTCTCCTGTATGCTGCCATATTGTTTTGACTACTGAGGGTCATTGCAGCCATGTAACCACCAGTGAGAGATGTGGTGCATGTTATCGCAAAGTGGTGGCACCCAGTGTCTTAAGTATCCCTTGGTGGATCAAAGACATCTCAGGAAACAAGTAGTTAGGACAAATTTTCCAAGTTAGGGTTAGTTTCTTTAAGATTTTGAAACTTTTTGCCTTTTGACATGTAGCTTTGGTTACTTTTTTTGTCTTAGTCTACTGAAAGTTACTTTTGATTCGGTAGATTATTTGTCCCCAGGGTGAAATTTGGCTTTTTACAGAAACTCTTTAAATAAATAAGCACATAAATAGGTAGATAAGTAAGTAAATAAATGAATAAAAATACACACACACCAGAATGACTATAAAGCAAGAAAATTAAAATGAAAAAGTTCTAACTTGGCTGTCACAGTCCCAGTGAGGCATTATGCAGACATATTGCCATTGGTATAAAGGAGCTTCAGTAGCGTTTCTTGACACACTTCTGCTGAATGATTCATTGGCTGAAAGTCTTCAGTGTTTAGTGTGTCAGAGACAGGATATGAAGCACTCAGTTTTGTTTTAATTCTCTCCTTCTCTACTACCTGCCAGGGGTTCAGAGTGTGTCATATAACTAAGCTAGCCCTTTTAATTAGCTTGTTGATTTAGTGGGCCTCTCTTGAACTAATGTTACCAGCCCAGCACACCACAGTGTAGGCAATCGCAACGGCCATCACAGAATTAGGATTTCACTTCCCACATTAAAGGAAAAAGAGCCTGCTTTGCCCTTTCTTTTATAGTTCCTTTGTTTTCCAAGACCAGTCCAATCTGTCATTGATGTGGACCCCGAACTACTTTCACAAGTGGACCACTTCTACATTCACTCCTTGAATAGTGCAGTGAAAGTCAGTGACTAGTTCCTCGGTTTTGCTGATGTTAAGATGCAGATGATTCTCTTTGCACCAAGTAACAAACTTCTCCACCTGACTCCTATACTCTTACTCATTCTCTTTATCAATATACCTCATAAATGCAGAATCATCTGAGAATTTCTGCAAGGGACATGACCTGGTGTTATATTTGTAACATTCTACTGCTGACCTTTTCTTGTGTTTAGGCCAGTGTTTCTTAAATTATGGGGTTGTGGACATGTTTGTGATGGGTCACCATATGATTGTGTCATAAAATTAGCAGAGCTCATCTAGGCAGGAATAAGTGTAGCAAGTGACACGCCATCCTGTATTTAGGTTACTTTTTATTTTGGTAGTATATGAAACATCACTGTTGATCCACCACAGGCAGCTTTTGTTTCTATGATACAAAAATACAAAAAATAAATATTCCCCACAACACCACCTACCCTCTCACAACTAGTAAAATAATCAAACTGAGATGACTGACAAGCTAAGAAACATATAAGAAAGGGGGCAAGATGAGGGAAAGACTTATAGAGAGTTGCTTGTGGCGGTCGGGGGGATGGGAGTTTGGGTGGTTTGGTTATAGTCTGAAACATGGAAAGGAAATTGATTTAGCACAAGAATGTGATGATTTGTGGGGTGTTGTGAAGGGTACATGAATAAGAGTGTTGTATATATGTTGTATAGTGAAAGCAGCCTTAGTGGCTTTAGACAACTGGACAGTGCCTTATCATGTGTTCACTGTTTCAGCTTAGTTTGGATCTAAATCTTTATGAGAGGTACTAAGAAGATTTATCATTCAGTTTAAGTACTTTGCCCAGAAAGAAATCATCCTTGTAACACTCTTTTAAAATGATTTGATACATTTCAATCTGCTGGAAGGGTGAAGGACATGTTTGTTGAACCATTTAGAACTGTAAGAATACCAGAAAATATCTGAAAGGTGAAGCAAGCTGTAGACATTCAGCACAGTATCAGTCAGTAGCACTAAACATTTCAATCTGGACAGTTCACCAAATTATTCAAGATTTACCCTGTCACCATATAAAATATAAATTAATTTTTAGGAATAATTGAGCTATTCAGCTTTTATTCAGGTTATTGAATTGTTAAATGAAAAGTGAGATATGTAGAACAATTTGCAGACTTATTTAGAAAAATGTATTGTTAATTGTGGAGCTCATTTGAAAAAAAAATATTTTTAAAAAATAATGTTATTTAAGTCAAAAGTAAACAAACTGCGTCAATTTATTCCTTATCCAGTGCCATAAGTCAAGTGAGTATAATGATTACTCATACTATCCTTTCAAAAATTGTCATTGAATTATTTCAACAATACTAAACTTTACACTAAGCATTTGCACTGAAAGTTATATACCTCAGGAATCTTTTCCCTGTTCTAAATTATTTGTATTTTTTTCTTCAATATGTTTGCTTTCCACTTTTCTCTTTTAGCAATAATCATGTTGGAAATATACTTGAAAGTAACCAAACACATTTGCTGTTTTTTATTATATAGTCATTGTTATTTGTCTGTTTATGGCTGCGATGTCATTATGATAATAACCTTCCCCTTGGGTCACACTATGGTACCAGGTCCTCAGATTAAAACATTTAAATACCCCTGGTTTAGGGCACAATTTGAATCCTGTGAATTTTTTAACTCCTTTAATAACAATAATGGAGGACATCAATAGCATGTGGCAAAAATGTTGACCTTGTGCCAGTCCTGTAACATCCACCCATCCATCGTCCAACCCGCTGAATCCGAACATAGGGTCACGGGGCTCTGCTGGAGCCAATCCCAGCCAACACAGGGCACAAGGCAGGAACCAATCCCGGGCAGGGTACCAACCCACCGCAGGACACACACAAACACACCCACACACCAAGGCCAATTTAGAATCGCCAATCCACCTAACCTGCATGTCTTTGGACTGTGGGAGGAAACAGGAGCGCCCGGAGGAAACCCACGCAGACACGGGGAGAACATGCAAACTCCACGCAGGGAGGACCCGGGAAGCGAACCCGGGTCCCCAGGTCTCCCAACTGTGAGGCAGCAGCGCTACCCACTGCGCCACCATGCCGCCCGTCCTGTAACATTCCCCCTTTAATTCTAGTCCCCTAAAAGGATTTCTTTTCAGAGTACACTTTAAAAATTCCCGGGTTGCCTCGATCTAATTGCTGTTGCTTACCCACTGTGGTCTTCAGTGATACCATACAACCACTTTCTTTGAGCCTCTCAAACACTGTAGGCTCTCTCCTTGATCTCAAGGTAATTTTGTCAACACTTTTTGGCATTTCTCCGGCAGCCTGGCAACCTGTTATCCTATATAAATTTTAGTAACTTGCAGCTTGATGTATGCAACTTATGATACGGATTTGAAACCAACTCAAAACAGGCCCTTGTTTTGGGCTAAGGTTATGTGACCTGCCTACCACTGCCTCTAGACAGAAAAGTGTCCCCAAGGACAATATTCAGCCTGCATAAGGGTATTCACCTGCACCACAGATAAAGAAAAAGCTGTGCCTGAATTGCTGAGGCTGTCCAAGATGTTCAAGTGATTTCTCATACTGAGATAGCATTAAATATTAATCCACTACAAAATCTAGCTAAAGCTGCTTCTGAATTTTCTGTAATAAATCAAAAGGAAACTACCCTTCAGGGGCTGTTAGTTTGGGCAAGAGATTTAACTTATATATCTTTTTCTAACTCAATTGTTTTATCCATTTTTATGAACCTGCTTTTTCTGTTAGAGAATCATGGAGAGCTACAATCTTACAGCTTTGTGCCAGGTTGAAGCCATACACACACCCACAACAGACAAATTGAAAGATAAATGTTAAAATAACATGCATGTCTTTGGCATGATGCTTGTGACCTCAGTGTAAACTAAAATAAATATAGATAGAATATGAATAGAAAGGTTTGGTACAGTAGTCAACATGGGTGACAACTTGCCATAAACATTGGGGGTCAAAAACTACAGGATACAGCATAAATAATAAAAATGCATCTTAGCTGAATTCCATAGCGGCATTCCATTGATATCACTTACTGTATTGGTTTTGAGATTTTTCATTTGTATAGAAAGATTTAGCAGCAGGGGACTGCAGTAATGCAAGCATTAAAAACTCTTGACGCATTTGAGGAGCATTGTCTTAGACATACAGCAGTGCAGAGGTTGGAAGGCATTTTAAGCTACTTTGAATTTTTTTCCTTTTCCTTTCCAACTTATAGGATATAGTCACACTATTTGGATTAACAAAAATATTCATGTAAATTCTTTGCTAGAAATTTGTATTTGCAGTACATTTTAAATAAAAAAAACAACAGCAACATTAATAATAATAATAATTCCTCCAACTAGAATAACATAGGAAACATAGACGTAGCAAAAGAAAATGAAATGATCAACCGAGTAACATAGCTGAAGACTGAACGTTAAAATAGGCTTACATTAAAGCTTGCTTTAAAACTCGTCAAATATAATCCTCCATTGTTCATTATCATCCATGAACTGACTGATGACACTACTCATGTCCACTCATTGTCATACTAAAAAGTTCTTAATAGTCACTTCCTTGTTTGAAAAACTGTGACATTCAGTGTTGTATGGATGATATTGTGTTCATTGCATACACTAGTATGGACACATTAAAGATGAATGTTTAAAGATTGTTATTATATTTCTGTTGCATCAAATTTTGTGATTATATTGGCTAGTCTGTTTATTTTAGGGACCTAAATTAAATGTATATGTGTATGGTTTATGGTGCTGTTTTGGTAAGAACATTATTTTTGCTGTCACTGTCATCACAGGCTACCATTTATGCCTTTAACACCAACCCCTAGCAAAGTATTGAATCAATTGCATCTGCTATTGACTTTCCAACTCAGTTTTACCAGAACAACGTTTCTGTAGCATTGCCTTGTGATTGGGATGGGGGGGCTCTACTAAATCATCACTAGAACCCCCTCTATTCACCATATCACTCCCATCTTGCAGCAGCTTCATTGGCTCCCACTTAAGTTCCGCATTGAATTCAAAATTCTTCTGTTAACTTTTAAGGCTCTCCACAACCTCGCTCCTCCATATCTGTCTGACCTCCTCCATGTTGCCATTCTCTCCTGTACCCTTCCTCCATGCACTTGACTGTCCCCTTCGTCCGTGTTACTACCATAGGGAGCAGAGTATTCAGTTGCTCTGCTCTCCAGCTCTGGAACTCACTACCATCTGAGCTTAGAAATATTGAATAATTTTCACTTTTCAAATCTAAACTTAAAGCACATTTGTTTAAGACTGCTTTTTCTCTTTAATTACAATTGCTCTGTCTGATTTTAATTTTTGTATTTTAGTTTTGCTTATAACGTGTATTTTATCTATTGCTCGGTGTCCTTGAGTGTTTAGAAAGGACATGTATTATTATTATTATTACTAATGGATCAGCAATGCAGCTATTATTATTAAACAAAAATGTAGCCTCTACTTTGACCATTAGTACCTGCAAAAAACCCTTTTCATAGCACACTGATGGATTCTATAATTCTAAATTCTGGATGTTTTTATGGAGAAGATGATGGGTCAAGCTTCTATTTGAAGAGATGGTTCTACCTGGAATTTATAGTCGTAAAGAACATGACATTCTTGTTGTTGTCTTTCTGTAGATAAAGAAGCAGATCATGACCCCAAACTGCTGGCCGAGCTGGGTAGCATAGGAGGATAAAGCTAAAGCTCTCTACAAAAGAGCTGGAGTCTACACGGAAATAAACTGGTTCTGTGGACACACGCTTACAATTGGCTTTAAATATTGCAAAATCAAAGCAATACAAAACATGCCAGTACCAACAGATGCAAACAGGATTTCATTTAACTTGCAGATTATTTGGCAGGGTTTCTTAGCCAAATATCCAAAGTTTGCTGAACCCCTGAGAAAAATTGCTGGACAAAGCAGGCAATCTGGTTCTGCATTCCTAAACAGATTAGGTAATTTAGGAGATAAAACACCTCGTCACAGTTACATCTGTGCTCAGATATCATAACACCATCAAGCCCATCATAAAGCAGAAACATTCAAGTTAAGAAAAAAAAAAGGTTTAGGAAGCAGCTTGACATATTTTAACAATTTGTTACATTTGCCTTAAGATTATTAGGACCTACAAAGCACAAATGGCACAGATAATAATGGAAAGCAGCATTTTATTCACCAGCCAGAATTTTCTTCACAATCTTTACAGATGTAATGCAGTAGTGGACGAAAATAGATTACAAGCTGCCGAGCAATGTATTCTACAAGACTATCTACAGTAAAGCATCATCAGGGCAGGACACTAGCACTCCATAACTATATCATTAAAACACAGCTTCAAAGAACTGAAGTACATCAGTGATACCTTAAGAAGGGCTACAAGATGGAAGAACCCACCAGATGACCTATACAAAATTTCCACTCCATATTTATCAACAACAGAACATAATGTACATCATCCAAACCTAGGATTGGAATGCTGCAGACAACAGTCTGGTTCAAATCTGGCAGTATGGAGTAGAATAGTGAACTGCACACAATGAAACCTGTTGTTATATATGGTGGGCCAGGTTTAAATGAAGAGAACCGTGCAGTTTTCTGGCCACACAGCAGTTTAACTGCATTCTATACAGCAACCAATGTGTTATAACCTTAAAGTTGCCACAGCTGGAGATGTTGAAAAAAATTCATTTAAGACAGGCGGTGGGCACAGTATTTTTCAGACAGGAGTTGGAACTCAAAATAGAAGTAAAGGAATTTGCCAGACAACTCCTAACATCTGCAAAGAATTTGCATGCTGTGAACAAAAGGAAACCATGATGTCCCCTGGAAATCCCACATGCCCGAGGCTTTTTCTGTTTATTTTGGATCACCACTAACACTTATGGTATGTTTAGCTCTGAAATTACTGAAAACAATATTAGGTGCAGCACACCTCAAGCTTGCACAAGAGGCTATACCATGGCAGAATCATCTGTGACTAATGCAGTTCAATTTGATTAGGATAACATATGACATTTATTTACTTTTTGGGCATTTCAACAGGTAGGATCATCACCACAGTAATCTCAAGCTAATGGCATGTCAGAACATTTAAAATTGTTATTACTGTAACCAGCCTAGCACTTTTAACACGTGGTATAACAGACTACAGTCATCCAGCCACTGGCATCTCTTAAGTGGGAAGACAGCTTATTGATGTAGGTATTGATGTGTCTGTCAAAAATGATCTTTGAACTTATAGATATGAAAGTTATTAATCCCCAGAAACTGTACACATCTGGTGGAAGACACAACCATGTAGATCTAAATCTGTCATGATTTCTTGAAATGCACTAAGATGCCTGTCATCTCTCCCAAGTACTCGATTGCTGTAGAAGGGCTTAATGGTGAATATTTCACTATGTTGTGGAAATGTGCCCTCTAATCGTAACACATCAGCAAACACCTAGATTTGATTCGATGGCTGCCACTCTCTGTGGGCAGCCTGTTTTTTTCTTTGGTTGCATAAATGATCAAACATACATATGGGTATGTGCATGTGATATGGACAGATGCACTATCCACGGTCAGTTCCTACATTGTGCTCAGATCTGTGTTGGAATAATTGGACGCAGATAATGAATGCAATTGGTAGATATTTTTTCAAATGACTACAGAGCAGTGAAAATGCAAAATGGTATACTTGTTAAGCAGTCATACTGATAATGTCTAGAATAATACATTATTGCCTAAAATGATTTACACTAAAGAAGGTTACTATAAATCTGAACTATGATAATAAAGTTTCAAGGGATAGTATGATATAGTATACTGGTTCTGGCTAAATGTATTTCTAATACAACTTTACTAATTTTTCCAATAATGTTTAAAGTAATACTCCACCAAAAAATGACAGGCTGGTTAGGTCTCATAACACAGAGGAACCGTATAAGAAACAACAGAGCAGACTCTTTTCTTCTTAGGAGACTGTGTTTCATTAATGTGGGAAGTGATATCCTTCACATCTTCTACAACTTTGTAATGACCAGAGCAATTGTTTATGCTGTGGTGTGCTTGTCTGGTAACATCACTTAAACAGAGACCCACCAAATCAGCAAACTAATTAAAAAGAGCAAACTCAGTTATAGGATGCACTCAGGACTCCCTGGAGGTAGTAGAGGAGAGAATTAAAGCATGAACAGTGCCTCACATCCTTTCCATGACACACTAACACTTTCAGCCAACAAATTATTCAGCATAAGTGTGTCAAGAAACGCTACTGGGGCTCCTTTATACCAACAGCAATATGTCTGTATAATTCCTCATGTGTGACTCTGACTGCCAAGTTATCTTTCTTTTGAAATTTTATTCTTCGTTAATCATTATTGTGTGTGTTCAGACCATACTGTGTGTGTGCATGTGTGCGTGTGTTTGTGTGTGTGTATATATATATATATATATATATATATATATATATATATATAGTAATAGATTTTCTTCAAAAAAGAGAGGTTTGGGGACCGTCCCTGTGTAATGTACAATGGACAAATAAAGACAAAATAGACTTTGTTGTGATCAAAACGGTTAGTATTTGACAGTCATTGTACAGTTAAATGGTGCTTTTATACAGTGTTAAACAAAATGGATGCAGGAAGTGAGTTGGCAGGAGATGACGTCGAATCAGATGGACAGAAGCAACATCGTCAGGGATGGACCAGAAGTGATGTGGCAAGGTGAGTGATGTCATCAGGAGGAGCCGGAAGTGATGTGGCAAGGTGAGTGATGTCATCAGGAGAAGCCAGAAGTGATGTCATCAGGCGGCCATTTTTAGAGCTCATCCACACTGATTTATTTTTCTTCTTTCTTTCTGCCAGTAGTAAAGAGAGAGAGGCATCATTACTGCATATCAACCCCTCATCTCGTGATGTTTCACTCACCTTCGGGCTTATCGACTGTCTCCTAAGTGCATGTGTGTGACATGACCCCCCCAAACCCCCCCTCCGAACATCCCCACCCAAGACCCATCGGGTCGGGCAGCCTAAACCGAGATATCATAAACACGGGAGAGGGCATCCGCATTGGCCTGCAAGGAACCTTTATGATAAATGACAGTAAACCTATATGTTTTGAAGATCTAAAAACCACCTCCTGACACGTGGGTTAGACTCACGATGTAGAGACATCCACTGTAAGGCGGCATGATCCGTAATCAGAGTAAACTCACGTCCCAAAAGGTAGTATTTCAACTGGGTTACAGCCCACTTGATCGCCAAGGCTTCACACTCCACTACAGTATACCTTCTCTCCCTGTCCAACAGTTTCCAGCTAAGGTACATGACGGTGTGTTCAGTTCCATCGATGCATTGGCTCAACACGGCACCTAATCCTTGTTCGATGCATTGGTCTGGAGGAGAAAAGGAAAAGAAAAGTCAGGAGATTTCAAAACAGGTGCTGACGTAAGGGCCATTTTTAAGTCACTGAATGCAGTTTCAGTTAAGGCGTTCCATACCACTTTAATAGGTGCCCTTTTCTTTGTAAGATTAGTTAAGGGGCGCAGCTATCTCTGAGAAGTGAGGTACAAAACGGCAGTAGTACCCTGCTAAACCCAGAAAAACTTGTATCTGCCGCTTAGTCATCTGACAGGGCCAATTAATAATGGCATCAACTTTAGAACATTGTGGTTTAATGGTATCTCCCCCCATCAGATTGCCCAACTATTTGGCCTCTCTTAACCCAAAGAAGCATTTCTTGGGATTAATGCGAAGACCAGCTCATGCTAGTGTGGTGATCACTGTTTTAACCTGCAATAATGCTCCTTCCATGTGCTGGAATAAATGGCCATGTCATCCAGGTAGGTGGCACTAAACTAATTGTGGGGCCATAACAGTGTATCTACCAGACGCTGGAAAGTTGCTGGTGCCCCGTGCAAACCAAAGGGAAGAACAGTATATTGCCAGTGTCCACTATGAGTACTAAAAGCGTTTTTTTCTTTGGCAGAGTCCGTTAAAGGAATTTGCCAGTACCCTTTCATCATGTCTAAAGTAGTTAGGAATTGTGCATTCCCAAGTCAATCGAGTAGAGCGTCCACTCGCAGCATAGGATATGCATCAAAGTTAGAGACCTGATTAAGCTGTCGGAAGTCATTACAGAACCTCAACAACCCATCAGGTTTACAAACCAAAACAATAGGACTGGACCAGGGACTATAACACTCGTCAATTACGCCAAGGCTCAACATACATTTGATTTCCAGCTCTACTTCCGTTTTCTTTGCCTCCGGGAGTCCGTATGGGCATTCTCTGACAACTACCCCTGGGTCAGTGATAATATCATGTTCAATCAGCGCAGTCCTACCTGGTATTTCGCTTACCACTTCCTGAATAGACAGGATGGATTCCTCCAGGTTTTCTTTTTTAATGAAAAGGGAACAAGACTGACCATAGGAGGGATTGCTATCCCTGTCCTTCCACAGTTTCAGCAAATTAATATGATATACTCGCTCACTTGGTCGACAATTTGATTGTTTAACCAAATAATTGACAAGTCCTTTTCTTTCCTTAATTTCATAAGGGCCTTGCCAATGAGCCAATAACTTAGAATGGGAAGTGGGAACAAGTACCATAACACGATCACCCAGAATAAATTCCCAAATGGTGGTGTTTCTATTGTAATATCGGGATTGCGCTGTTTGAGCTTTGATTAAATGATCTTTTAATATAGGGCGAATTTTTTCCAATCTATCGCGCAATTGTGCTATATATTCCAAGATGTTAGAGGAGGGAAAGACCTCTTCTTCCCATCCTTCTTTTAACAGATCCAATAGACCTTGGGGCTATCTTCCATATAAAGGTTCAAAAGGAGAAAACCCAGTAGAGGTCTGAGGCACCTCCCAATCAGAAATAATACGAGAGGGAGTAACTGATCCCAGTTTCTACCATCCTTGTTAACTACTTTACGTAACATCTATTTTAAGGTCTGATTAAATCATTCTACCAAACCATCTTTTTGAGGACGATAGACTGATGTTTTTAGATGTTTAATTTGGAGTAACTTAGCCACCTCCTTGAATGTCTCCGAAGTGAAGGGAGTCCCTTGGTCTGTTAATACCACTTTGGGGATCCCTACACGAGTGAATATCGCTACTAGTTCCTGTGCGATGATTTTTGAAGTTGCTGAGCACAAAGGAACAGCCTCTGGAAATCGGGTGGCATAATCAACCATTACTAAAATATATTTGTGTCCTTTTAAGGAGGGTTCTAAGGGGCCTACGAGGTCGACACCAACTCGTTCAAAAGGAATATCGATAAGGGTTAGAGAGACGAGAAGATCTCTGTCCCTCCTAGGAATCTGACAAAGTTGGCATTTGGGACATAAAGCACAAAATCATCTGACCTCCTCATTAATCGGAGTTTAATTCTCTCCAGTGTTTTATCGGTGCCTAAATGGGCACCTAGAAGATGGGCCTGTGCTAATTCACATACTTGCCGCCTATAAGTACATGGAACTAAGAGCAAAGTCCGTACTTCGCCCTCATTTTCAGCCACCCGATACAAGAGATCATTATTAAGTACAAAGTAGGGCATTCATGTAAAGGATAAATGGACACCTGTCCGTTAACTGAAACGACTGCATTCCTCACAAATTTGAGGGAATCATCGTTCCATTGCTCCCTTTTAAAGGAGGACGGTGTTAATAAGAATAGAGAGGTTAGGCTTTGTATGGGATTTGTGTTGACATCAGTGGGTGGAGTTTCAGTCCTCACGTTCTCCATGGCCACTGATGTAACAGCCGTAGAGGTTGATGGGACAACCTAACATGAAATAGCACCTGAAAAATGTGCACAAATTAATAAAAACTCTTTCTGCTTTTTTTAATCACATAAACTTAAATTAATTTTTGTTAACTTTGCGGTTGTTTAACAAGCATAATTATTGCATAGAATAAATCAACTCATTCTTAATCTGTGTTTTATTTATGTTACACTAGAGATCCCCCGCGTCTCCGCCTTCATAGTAGTGAAACAGGACAAACTTTAAAAATCAATAAACAAACAGGTATCGCTAGCTAAGCGGAGGCAAGGTACACTTCAAAACGCAGAGTTACACCAACTCGAACGGAGGTTGACGCATAAGTGAAGAGGGCCCTGCCCAGCTGTCCACTCCTGACGTCATGCTACCCCCGCCCCTCAACCCACAGCTTCTGTATCGTATTAGCATGAATATATAGCTCCTGCAAGTGAACTATGATTCTTAACGTGATGAGAGAAGTCGCAAAATCAACTGGAATGTTCAAGCAAGTTATAGAAAAAAACCTGATCTAAATCCGTCAAATAGTTCTCTTGTGAAAAGCGGACAGACATACAGACAGACAGACATTGGATTTTATATATAGAGAGACACAGCGACCGCTGAAAAAATTCAAAAAAAGTTTTATGCACGCACCTTCAGTTTGGTCCTCGGTGCTGTCTCTTTCCGCTGTATATTACATTTTATCAAAGGCGATGAGGCAGACAAGAACATAATTAGCTGTGCTACTATATTTCATACAGTGTAGTGGGAAATTTTTGGTTCATATCCATGTTATGTTTGAGCCAGAGTCTGATCCCTGGGTCAAGTATGTTTTATTTTAAAGTTTTTTGTTTTTTTTCAAATGTTATTTTTCATTTTTGTTCTGTTTTTGGATTGTTTTGCTCTTTTTTGAATGTACAATATGAAATGTTATGTTTTTTATTAATATTGTATTGTTTATTTATTCTGTGTTTATGTATTGTGTATATACTGTATGTTTTATTGTTATATCCCTTACGTGTATGAAACCCAAAGAGGTGGTACACTGTGACATCACTGTTGAAGGACCACCCACATGCCTATTTATTCTAGTTGACATTTTTTCAGAGAGTCAGGAGTAAGGATGTTTTGTAAGTATTGTTCGGGTTTCTGCTGTTTGTGGATTTTTGCTTCTGTTTTATTAATTTTGTCTTTTGATTTTGGACTTGTGTTTGCTTTGGGTTGCCCTTTTTAGACAAACCCTTTCTTCCTTATATTTGTTCATTTTTCTCCTGAATTATTTTTTTGCTTCATTTTTGATTATTAAATAAATTTTTTATTTATAAAGGAACATTGTTTGCTTTTGTCCTTTAAACCAGAGGTTTGCGGTCATCCCCTCCCCTGAAGAATGTTTTTGAGTACTCTGAACTTTAAAGGCCAGAGCCCCATTTTGGGCCTATACATGCCAGAAAGCCTGTCTATTGAGTCTAGGGATAGGCGGCCAAGGCAGCTTTTGTTTATTTTGAGTCCTGATCACCCTTTTTGATGTTTTGGTATTGCTCAAACACAACAATTAAACATTTTCAGATAAGTGAAAACTTGTGGGTTAAAGGTGGCAACTCATTTTGCTGTATTTAACTGAGGTTCACTGATCTGAAGGTCGACAATAGAACCAAATGGTATAGCTTGCATTGCTAATTTGAATCAAACGTGGGATGAATATGGCTGCAGGAGTCCAGTTCAAGCCTATACACACATGTACATTCCATCAGATTATTAATTACAATTAAGGCAAATTTGGGGTGATTTCTTCTTAATAATGTGTAGCATGCTGGAGCAGTAACTAGCAATCTCCATTACTCTGTAATTAATAAAATGGGTTCAGAAACTTATTAGGAAGAGAGTGTCATGGGTTATCTGACATAAAAAGTCGATGTCAGAGAAAGAGAACAGGTAGATGTTGTAATTGACAAGGGGCCTCATTTATAAAGCTTGCATATGCAACTTCCCACTCAACTGTCAGGATTTATTAAAGAAAACTTGATGGTGGAGACAACTCTGACCTATGTGTATGCAACATTTCAGTAAACTGGGAAATGAGGACAACCTTGATCAAGTAGGGAAATTCAGACAAATCAGTTAAATGATGATTTGCATCAATAATAATTCATATCACCAAACTGTTGTTTTGAAAGGGCCAATGCTGCATATTTGCACTGATGAACATTTTTGGTTATGTGTCAGCTTATACCTGTTGTTGCTTCTCATGGAAACTGGCTAATAAGCCAGGAATATCTTAGCCAATCTTCACTCTGTCATGCCCACTTTGCTTGAAGCCACCAACTGACTGGTGAGGTGCTACATCTAGCTATCATACAAGTGTCAGTGTACATACATGAAACATAACATGTTTTTTAAACATTAAAAGGCAATTTGTAGCAGTGTCCAGGTTTCCTTCATAATTGGAGCAATTTACTGCACTGCAGTAAGAACACCTGCCAAGAATGAAGCTGCTTTTGTTAGCAATGAGCAGTGACATTTCATTAACACACAAATCATCTGTAATGCCAAGATGACAATGACAAAAGTCATGGCTCAGTGGCCTGGGTCAAACACTAATTCATTTAATTTCAGTCACAGTAGCTTTGGCAAATGTGATGGTACTGTATGTATTGGCTGGCTTATAGGTAAGGTAACTGGCTAAACCCTGAGTTTTTGATATGGCTTGTACTATTAATTGTAACAGCAATCATGTTATTACATGTGCCAGAGCACAGAGGAACGGCACTATGATGCCATGCATGATTTTGTGCTCTCAGTTGCAGGGCCCACTCAGATATTCTTGAATAGAAGTGGTGGGGTCTAGATGCGTCAGGTGAAAGGCTGCTCTTCCAGCCAATAAAGTTCTGCAGCCTTGTGATTGCATATGTATGAGGTTGATTAGCATGCTCCATTTATAAATGTTCCAGGGCTGCGTTTGAGGCACATTCACATATGCACATTAAAAGGTGATTGTGATTTATAAAAGGTAAATTGTGTAGAAATCTACATACATTTACATTTACTTATTTGGCTGACACCAAATGCATAGGCAGGTCAAGTGACTTGGTCATGATCAAATGGTGTCAGCAGCGGGATTTGAACCCACGACCTCAGGGTTTGAAGTCCAAGCATTAACTAATACACCACACTGCCTAAGCCAGGTTTTATAAATCTGATTTTTTTTTTGTTTTGCCAATAGCATTTTTTTTTTGCCTTGTGCATATTTTCATGCTCAAATCTATGCAAAGTTTTATAAATGAAGCCTCTGGAGCTGAAAACATAGCTAAAGGGCAGGCAAAGGAAAATAAAAAACATGAATCAAGACCCAAACACTAACAATACTTATAAAATTTGTAGGAAGTTTGTAAATATAATAGTTTAAAACATTTAAAACACAGGCTTATTTTAGACTGTATCCACAATATTGGACAACTTGGAAGTTATGACAGTTATACCACTGTGATGATAACTTCACGTGTTGTGCACTTTCAGTTGTAGAAGCATAGCAACACCTGGTTAACAACCATAAACAAATGACGACAAAATGGTGACGTCCATGAAAAACAAAATGGCACTATGTTACAAAAAAGAAAAATCAAGACATTTAAAAAATAACTGCCAAAACTAGACCAAAATTAAAAAATAAAATAAAGACAGAATATAGTCGTGACAATAGAGAATGCACAAAATGCACCTTTTAATATTGAGTAGCAACAGGATCGAAGGTAAAAAAAGTATTTCCTCCCAACCCCAGCAGGTATTAAACTCAAGCCTGGGAGGAAGCCAAAAAAAAGGTTATAGGCTTGCTTTGCTCGTCTGGCTCTCAGCGACTAGAAATACCTGTCCAACCAGGAAGCTTCTGAAGAGCACAGTGTAAACATTCCAGTGGTGTAAAAAGCACTGCAAAACAAAAAGAAAATCATTGTAAAAATAGTAATGAAATACGTAAAATGCACAAACAAAGAATAAACAGCAAAGACATTGCTACAATGAAACAATTTTTTTTTTAAAAAGTCTCTTTTTCATAATAGATCAGAAGATCTGTAGTAATAATTTCACAATTGCGACCATGCTTATTTCATTTTGTACTATTATGCACATCTGTTTGTTGCTTTGATGGTTGAAATATTTTGTCGCTTGTCTGCTGACACCTTTGTTTCACCATTTTGTTTGTCTTTTACCGTGAGTGCTGCTTAGTTGGCATTGGTGTTGCCATATTATTTATAGCAACGAACCCATTGTGGCACTAATGGGTTTTGACTGTCACAATCCAGCAGGGCATTTTGGAGTATCTATTTTCTAAACCTGCTTCATTATGAACAATGTTAAGCCAAGTGAAATCAAATTTATTTATAAAAGCACATTTAAAAACAACAGAAGTTGTACCAAAGTGCTGTATAAAAAACACTTAAAGACTACCATAAAGCAAACAATTATGCAAAACAGTCTGTTGACAATTTATTTTCCATCCTACAGATGACCTTACTCACAGGGAAAGGCAGAAGAGAAAAAGTGTCTTAAAAACTTCAATAGAAGGAGAAGATCTGATGTGGAACGACAGAATGTTTCAAATACAAGGAGCAAGAACTGAAAAAGCCCTGTTACCCCTAGAGTTCAGCCATGATCTTGGAACTGCAAGGAGTAGTTGAGCAGATGACCTTAAAGCCCTTGTTCCCAAGGGGGGTTGAAGGAGTTTGCAGATGTATTTTGGGGTGAAACCATGCAAGGCCTTAAAAACAAACAATACAATTTTAAGGTCAATCCAAAATCTCACTGGTAGCCAGTAGAGAGAGGATAAGTACAGGTGAGATATACTTTGTTTTTCTAGTGCTGGTTAGAAATTTAGCTGCATCATTTTGAACCAGTTGAAGGTGCATCAAGGTACAGTGCATCCGGAAAGTATTCACAGCGCATCACTTTTTCCACATTTTGTTATGTTACAGCCTTATTCCAAAATGGATTAAATTCATTTTTTCCCTCAGAATTCTACACACAACACCCCATAAAGACAACATGAAAAAAGTTTACTTGAGATTTTTGCAAATTTATTAAAAATAAAAACATCGAGAAAGCACATGTACATACTGTAAGTATTCACAGCCTTTGCTCAATACTTTGTTACAATACAATACAATACACTAATTACAATGAAGTTAGGTAGTAATTACTCAGTTGTTACCTGTCTTGTTACAGAGTGAGTAAGTGTTGATTATCATGTACTTACTGTGTAACCCAAGTAAAAGTATAGGTTGTAAAAGAATGAGTCTCAACACACTGGAAAGGTTTGGGGCAGCCACCTGTACATTGTCCCTGGCTGCAAAAAGGGTTTTGAAGTAAGCACTGAAGTGCATGGGTTGAGTTCCAGACTGAGCTGATCTGGTGGTGGAGAAGATGACGGTTTTAAATGGTGAGGCCAGAAGTAATGTCATCTGAGGCAGGAAACCAGAAGTGACGTCTTTCTTGGCCCCGGAACCTGCAATGACATTGTTGTTGTTAAATCAGGCAGGTTTTCCCATATTTGGCCTGCAGAGATAACAGAATAAGGTTTAGAGCACCCTGCCACCCCCTGGCCTGGTGGATAATTACCTCCACTTGGTCCAGTTAGCTTCCTCCTAATCTCACATGTGTGACAAGGTATAGATTAGAACGCAATCAGCAACACAGTGCCTACTTACTGTATAATTAAGCTATTCAGATACTTACCAAGCATTTATCATGTAAGTACACTTTAGTTAGAGATACCTGGAATACAAAATGAGACATCATAAAATACCAGGAAGATCATGTCTTTGAATCTGCTAATTAGTTTTTTAACATAGCACTAAAACAAATTTGCAAATATTTTTACTAACACTTTCTCTGAAAAATGAGAAGTAAGACGCAAATATAAATTTCTTGCCTTTTAAACTGTCCTTTATGGTTAATTCTTTTATTTTAGTTATTTTCATTGAAGAGTTATTGAATCTGCATTTCTATTTCTTGTTTTTGCAGAAATCAAAATAAAGTAAAAGTGACCAAAATCAGATTGTAAACATCATCACTTCTGGTGATCACGTTGCGGCAGTTTTGAGCTATTGCAGACGCTACAAAAAAACATAAAATGGAGGCAATCGAGACCTAAAATAAAACACAAAACCCAAAATGTATTAAAAATTGTGATACATTTTTTGTTATTTTTTCATAACAAAAAAGTCCAAAGTAAAAAACATCCATGGAAAATTACCCAGTAGGACTCAAACATTAATCTCCTTAGTGTTATGTTTACTGCAGGAAGAAAAAACTAAAAATACTACATTTTTTTAACAATGAAAAATGTTATTGTGTAGCAGAAAAATGTAAATACCAAACATTTACGTACATACAGCAGAAAAGGTATTCTACTGTCCGCAGATTCAGATTTAGTAAGATTTAGTACACATCCTTTGTGTGATAGGTTTTGAGACAGTCACCAGTACAGAGGCCGATGTTATAATTGATACAGTGGAAATGTGTTTTCTTATTTTATTTTTTATTTTTTCTGTTGTGTGCACATCAGAGGGTAGAATTTCAGTCCTTGATTTGCACAATCGATGTGCTAAGGCTACAACAGTGCAAGGCTTAGTGTCTTCAACGTTTCCCCCAAAATTAACAGTGACAGTTGCTGCATTGTAAACAGTGCTTAAGGGGCTAATGTCTTGCTTCTCCTTGTACTAAATCATTATTACTTTCCCTAGATTTCACTCATATCACGGCAGTTTGGTCATACAGTGCATCAGTTTCACTTTCCATGTCAATGACTGATGACCAGTTCACATTGTCATCACCATAGCTTGATTAGAGCAATAGTTCAGTTTCAGTTCATTCCAAAACTGCCTTTACTGCTTTTTGTTTGCCATTGTGTTTTTAGTTGTTGGGTTCTCCCCGCTTATGAATATTAGTAAGTTACCTCAGCATGGCAAAATTAATGATTTTTTTGCAGCAAGTTATTTCATCTACTAGATGGCAGCAGAATACTGTCTCAAGTTATTCATGGTTAAAAATACAAGCAGATCATTACACGTCACCCCAAGTCTGACTTGGGGCTAATCATAGAATAGAATTCCAAAACTAAGTCATGCTCAGGGTTAACACCAATGACGTAAAACTTAAATCGATTAGTTCAAGTACATCTAGTTTGCAGACTATGACTAAAGCTATAAAGGACCTTGATGTCAAGGTGGTGCAACCAGTAGAGTAGTTTAGTCACAGTACTGCTAGAGATTGTGCCCTCTGCATTGTTATATTTCCCTTCATGTTCAAGCAGCCCCCCAACCCTCAACCAAATGTAACCTCACCTTAATTGCTGCTAACAAACAGATGATAATTTATTTTGAATCCCAAATAGAATGATACACACGGGCATGGAAAATTATGTGAACTCCCTGGATTTTAATTACCTGGGTTTCTGCATTAATTGGTCATAAATTGTGGCACAGAATTGTTTCAGCTCAACCATATTCTTCAGATATTTGGTGTGAATGGCTCTGTTGAGGTTATTCTACAGCATCTCTACTGGATTAGGGTCTGTACTTGACTGGGTCACTCCAAAAGGCAAATTTTCTTTTTCTAAAAAAAGTGTGTAGCGGATTTACTTAAAGGCTTAGGGTCATTGTCCTGCCACATCACCCATCTTATACTGAGCCTCTGCTAGCAGGCAGCTAGTCTAACATTATCCTGTATGATATCTCGATAAACTCCTAGGTGATGGCAAGCTTTCCAGGTCCTGAGGCAGCAAAACAGCCCCAAATCATGATGTTCCATCCACCATACTTCATCATCGGAGTGATGTACTGTATTCAGGTTGATATACGATACCCTTTTAACACCATGAGTTCAATCTAAAGGCATGTTTTAGACTAAGCATTAAATGGGAAGACTTGGCTGGTGTCCCAATTTTTCCTCTGTTGCTCTAACCTGTCATTCCTCATTTCTGCAACCGGCCACAACAACAAAAAAAAATATATATATACTGTGTATATATATATATATATATATATATATATATATATATTCACGGCATTCGTAGTCTGTGTCACAATCTGATTGTATGGGTGGTTACCTACTAGGTAACGCTTGTGGTTGGCCAGCAATCTGCTAACATCCGCCACGGTGCCCTCAGTTTGTGAGGAGCAGATCATAGAATGGTTTGAAATAGTTTACTGTCAAATAAATGCAAAGAGTACGCGACACGTGTTTCGCCCTCCTTCTGGGCTCATCAGGCGTACACACTCCACTGCACTCCCTCTCGGGAATCGAACCTCGGACGTCAGCGCCAGAGGCGATGCCCCTAACGTTGCGCCACGGCGTGTGGTTCGTTTATTTGACAGCATGTAGAACGGGGTAATTACATTCACGGCATTCGTAGTCTGTGTCACAATCTGATTGTATGGGTGGTTACCTACCAGGTAACGCTTGTGGTTGGCCAGCAATCTGCTAACATCCGCCACGGTGCCCTCAGTTTGTGAGGAGCAGATCATAGAATGGTTTGAAATAGTTTACTGTCAAATAAATGCAAAGAGTATTACCCCGATCTACATGCTGTCAAATAAACGAACCACACGCCGTGGCGCAACGTTAGGGGCATCGCCTCTGCCGCTACGTCCGAGGTTCGATTCCCGAGAGGAAGTGCAGTGGAGTGTGTATGCCTGATGAGCCCAGAAGGAGGGCGAAACATGTGTCGCGTACTCTTTGCATTTATTTGACAATAAACTATTTCAAACCATATATATATATATATATATATATATATATATATAGTAGCAGATGGCCGTGGATCTTGCCCAGCTGGGATGCTTATGTGATGGAAGGACCGGGGTAGAGAGTGGGCCCAGGACATTATCTCTACTGCGACACTAGGAGACAGCCCCCTTGGGTTGCTGTGGTGCCACAGATTCCAGCAGGGCTTCAAGAGAGTTTATTGCAGTGCTGTTGGGTTCTGTGGATGCCGCCAGGGAGAGCTGTGGAGGTTGCAAAGCCCTGCTACATTTGGTTTTCACCACACCTGGGAGAGATTCCAGACCTGGCTAACAAACCACCTAGAGTACTCCTAGGAACAGAATTAAACAAGCCAGCTGCCACCACACCGAGAGCTAGAGTCAGGAGGAGGAGGAGGGCAAAGCTTGCCAGAGGAGGATTGGAGCTGACTGAAAGAGGGAGAGAGAAAGGAAGAAGAAAAGAAGGAAAAAAAAGTATTGTGTTGCTTTGTACTTGGTTCTTGTGTACTGTGCTGCTGTGGGGAGCAAGAGAAAAGTGCTTCCCCACGTATAATAAATGTGTGGTGTTGCAAAACTTGTGCCCGATGTCTGCTTCTGTCAGGTTTTGGTGGCTGGAGCACTCCCATCTGGTCACTATATACTGTATATATAGGGTGAGTCAGTATTATGTTGGAAACAGTTTATTTACAAAACATACTTCATATGTGCAAGATGATTTGCAGGAATGTCTCAACTTGTTTGTCATTATGTTCAACACATGTGGCACAAAAATTGTATATAAGTATATACATACAGAGACCATTAGTGTTAACATAATTTTGACTCACCATTTATGTATATTCTCTTTCTCTCTCTATACTATATATATATATATATATATATGTTAATTAATTTTGTACTTTCTGGCCTGGCATAAAGACTTAGTAAGAAAGGGCACGTGGACAGGGGAGTGCTTTTGTTCGTCAGCATTTTGCCAATATGCCTGCAGCAATGCATGCTTTATAGAAAAGAAAGAGAAACTGAATTAAATGGTTGCTCACTGTGCATCTTCAAATGTAATTTACCTCAGCTTCTGCAAACATCATTTGCCTTCTTTAAAAATAATATACATCCATACTCCACAGTTTCTTTTAAATGGAATGGATGTTATTAAAGCAATGGAAGGTGTTGAGTTTTTCAAAAGAAACTACCTCAGGGTTTAATGAAGCAAGTAAATGAAAAGAGCTTGGTAATAAAAGTGGTTTTTATGTGCTTTTAGGAATCTGTTTGTTTTGTGAAATTATTGTGGCTAAGTCCATACAATATTCTCTATTTTTAATTTATTTGTAGTGAGACAGTGCAGTGGTTAGTTCCAGAGATCTAAGTTAAATTCTGCATGAACTTTGAGAGATCACCCTTTGCACACATGAATTGTCATTGGTTGATCAATCTAGTGAGCTCCTAAGGTTGGAAATAATTGTATTTTGGGATCTAAGGTAGATAAATGTTTGTGTATCTTTGTGTGCACTAATCCTTAACTAAACTAGATAAGCTCCTGTAGATGTATGTATGTATCATCTATTTTAATTGTTGTTTTATTGGCTGCCAATTAGTCCTCTCTTGATGTCTCCCTTGTCCTGGTTACTGAGTCCCCAGGTAGTGATCATATGCTGCCCTCCATTGGTCAGGAGATCTGGGTCCTCATGTATAAATAGTGCTTATGCAAAGCCACGCACATTCTCACACCAGTTCAATCCATTGCGTATGGAGGTTTTCGGCTTGGCTTTGCAAATTGGCAGCACCCAGCGTCAAAGCAGTTCAACTGTTCCTGTTTGGTTTCCTTTTCTTTTTTAGATTCACATCCCTGATTTGGCTTTATCATATACATTAAAATTAACCTCATATTTTTTATTAGTTTAAGGCATCTGATTATAATCAACCTGTAACCATATAATGGTCCACAGAATGGCCAAACTATTCCAAATAATATAGCTGCTTTAGCATTGTTACTGTCAATGGATCACTCAGAGTATTTTAACCCACTGTATCTGAGTGTGGAATCACAGCTCTCGGGATACAGCATCTAGCACATGTTGCCTCAGCTATGTGCACAGTCTATTTGAACTGCTCTCATATGGCAAATGCTTCAAACCCTTTCCTGTAGCGACCTCGCGGTTCAGAAACAGTTTTATCCCAAGAGATCTAAACACACTCAATCATTCTATCAAGTGCTCCTGGTACTTTTTTTACTTATAAGTACAATTACCTCACTGGAAACTTGCACTACAGTTGTAATATTGTACATCCTGTGCCACTTTATAATCCATTTGGACAGTCTTGCACTATATGTACACTTACAGTATATTGTACTTATGCTTATAATTTTTAAGGTGAAATGCAGTAAAGTATGTATATTACACAGATACATTTTTAACTTCATTTAAATAATGTCTACTGTTAATAATTAAACATGTGGGCACAGTAGCACAGCAACAGCGATGAGCTAGCACCCCACCCAGGAATTGTTCCTGTCCCACACAGTATGCTTGCTGGGACTGGCGCGACCCTGGGTGGATAGATGAATGGAAAAATTAAACATGTACTACAAAGACATTTCAGTGTTCCTTAAAAGGTTTGAAGAATAAGGTATTCAATGCTTAGAGAATACTTTTATTAAAGAACTTATTATGTGGCGATTGGTTACTTGGAGAAAGAAAAGGAAAGACAGGAATTGGGAGTTGGTATGTTTGAAAGAGACAGTACTGCTACAGTAAATTATTGCATCGAGTGTTGCACACGGTGCAGCAAGCATCTTGCAGGAGGCAGGAACAATCTCTGGACAGGATGCCAGCTCATCACTACCACTGTGCCACCGTGCCTTTAATTCCTATCATCATGAAAATTATACCAAGTATACATCTTAATATTTTAATTGTTCAGAGAGTTGTAATATCATGAATGTAATGTATTCTGTGTCCTGTTTGGTGTAAGAGATAGCCCATTTAAGAAGCACGTAATGATTCACACACATATAGAACATAGAAGAACACACAAAATACGAAGCATTTAAGGTGCAACTTTAGTTACAATGGGATTTCAGAAACTAATAAATGATTTTAAGATGAAGTTTATGATGTTGTACTTTAGTGACAAAACAAACTATGTGGTTTTCTCCACTGTGTCCCTATTTTCTTTTCTTTTCTCTGTACATTAAAATGCTTCCTTATCAGACGGTGGGCAATGACTCCCCTTTTCACGGTGACTTTGACATCTGACCACTTATTTTTTATTTCAGGCACTGTGCAACTTTTTGAACTTGAACTTACAAGTTTTTCTGCCACTCTATGTCATTTGATCAACTTCCTTTTGTTGTTTATACCACTGTTTAAACCAACAAGTAGTACAGTTTTCCTTACCTCCACTTGGTATTCACTGAAATTCTTCTTTTTTCCCTGTGCTTTTCCCATTGTCTTTTCACAGAATGCTGAACATAAGAGACTATTTATATTGATTTGCATATTCAAATAGGTGTAATTCTGGGAGGAGTCAGAGTGGGGTGTAGGCAGTGTGCACATGTGTTACATTTCACACTGACTGGAATTTATGTAGCAGAAGAACGTGGAAGTTGGTGTATGCACAAATTTATGCATTTAGATTTTTTTGTGCGTACGCACATTTCTGTTTTAGACCATACTTCATGTTTTAGTGTGAATTCTATACACAGCTTTATACATGAGGCCCCCTGTGTCTTCTTATAAGCAAAAGGCCTCGCATTGCTTAAACAAGTTGGGTTAGCTCTCACAATCATATTCTGGGTTGTCTGCTCTCTAGCATCCTGTAGTAGCATCGCACTTTTCCTTCCACACAAGATAAATATCTTGTACCAGTGCATCATCCTTCCAGGACACCTAATATACTCACAGTGCTCACCATTATTTAGGTGAGTCATTTCTCCTTCACTGTTATAATGGCATGTGTTGCTACTACCTTCATGTGTTTATCTGTTGCTCTTATGATCTTAATAGGACCCATCTCTGCTCTACACTAACATTTCTTTATAGGCAACCCCTTGCAAGCCTATCACATTGTCTTAATCACTTTAAGCTAATACTGCTGTATGGCAGAGATTTGGTCAAATATCCCCTCACCAGCTGTGATGTTTCCATTGAAGAGTAAGTACTGTATGTCCTCCAAAGATTTCTTTCACTAGTGTCATGCATGTAATGACCCTCCCGAGACAAGGTGGGTGTTGGGTGGGGCTACCGCTGACTTTGTCCTGTTTCTCTTCTTCCCTCACAGTTCCAAGAAAGCACCCAATAAGGGCACCTAGACCAAAGGGCACCAGACTGTCTCTCGCCTGTATATGAGGAACCCGGTACCGGGAAGCAGGGCATCTTTGCATTTTTTTTTTGTTTCTTTTTCTCTTCAGCTTACTTCACCTGCTGAAGAATAAATCGGATGGCCAGGTTGGCATGTCAATATTTTGACTGATTTCAGTCTGCCCTTCCACTGCCTGACCACACTAGTCAAAATCATGATGTCAGTTTGATTGGTTATACTAACTTACCATAGCTTAGTGCAACAGAGTCAGTCTTACTTGAGCTCTAGAACTTTTGTTTCAGTTATTAATAAATAATACGTTCTTAACTTGCTCTTATGATAAATTTGATTATGACGTCTCTGTGTGAAATAAGAATCAAGAACAGATAGACATATAGTGATTAGACTATCTGTGGTAGTCATCCTCATCAAGAATAACATCAAGAAAGCTAAAATAAAGAAGAGCGTGTCACCCTATTGAAAACTAAAAACACCAGATGAATTAAGATGGGGAAGAAAAGTGCATATAAGCAGATATCATTTCAACCCTGAAATCTTTCTGGGCTGGCATTCACAGCTGTCATCCCTGTCCTGTCAGGTTTTGTATTTTGTTTATCTGCCCATCCAAATAGCATCCAAAATTGCATGTTCCACTCCTGCCTTAAACACTTTCTCCCTTCACCCTTTGAGGCTGTTTTCCACCAACTGAGATTTTGCCCTAACTCTTCTTCCACTTCCTGCTGTTACGTTCCAATAACTACTCATCAGAATCACATCTGATCAAACTCAATAATCACCTTCATTGTTACATT